>NC_089790.1:5495000-5542500 GCF_040412425.1 Macrobrachium rosenbergii | reverse complement strand
AGAATGCCTTAGTAGGGAGAATTACTCTGGAAGAGCATTTTAAGGGATACAAATTAGTTGTTAGAAAATTGTTGTCTGAAAATTTGATGTAACAAATGAACGCTGGGTTGAGAGCAAGCGGGATACAGTAGTGTAATGAATAGAACTCGCATTCAGCTGGTCTGTATATCGTAAATGTGTGTGTGTGTGTGAGTTTGTTGTTGTTGTTGAAACTCTAGCTCATAGGGTCAGTTCTTTTGCCCTAAAGTACGGGAGGGAGAGAAAGCATGCCAGTGGCTATATTAAAAGAGAGAGAGAGAGAGAGAGAGAGAGAGAGAGAGAGAGAGAGAGAGAGAGAGAGAGAGAGAGAGAGAACTATTTTATTTACAAGTGACAGTTCTGCTCTAACGATAACTCGTGTCAACGAAGCCGAATCGTTCTTGCCAGAAGAGTGAAAATAATCTTCTGGAATCCGAGCCGCCGCGTTGGGAAGTCTCATCAAAGCTTCTTGTGTGAAGTTTTGATAGTTTGCTCATTCTGACGAGTTGTGTGCGGCGTTAGGTAAGCGAATTCTGTTGCATCGCTGCTTCTTCTTCTTCTCTGCTACTCGTGGTCTAATTTTAGATGTAAGCTCCACCTCGAAGATAAGTTTGCAAGTGGTGTGGGAAGGCGAGATTTGTAGCTTGATGGGAAAAAGTTTTGAAGATCCTATGAAGTATTTTTGTCTGTGTCCATATTTTTATTTCTAATTACTTGATAGAATTTTATTATATTTTTTTCATTAATAAGAAAGATTACATTACAGATTTAAAATAATATTTTAAATTCGCAGGAATCATGTATCTTAATGTTAATATTACGGTTCATTAATTAACAGAGTGACAAGAGTGTAGGGAGTGGAAAGAATTTCTAGTTCCAGAAATATTCTTTTATATACGATGTTAACTTTGTATATCTCAAGAGAATTCTGAACCTTGGGTTTCTTCAGAGATAAAAAAGTTTGGTGTTGCGCATTTACCTGAATGAAAATGAAACAGTTAATATTTACAGTAGCATCATATGTGAAGGTCTCTCTCTCTCTCTCTCTCTCTCTCTCTCTCTCTCTCTCTCTCTCTCTGTACCCCTTATTTCATTATCCAATACAGGGCAATAGCACTTCCTGAGAAATAGGCCAGGTCGCATGCGAGCTCCACCAACATTTTTCGATTCCATAGTTGAACAAGTATTGTTCGTGTTTTTCTTAATATCACCTCATGACGTCATGACTTGTTCATTTGTGGTTCCGCCGTAGTTATTCTGCTATTGCTCTGAGCTTGTTAACACTTCATCTGAGAAAGAAAAGACAAAAAATAACGTGTTTATTGTACTTCTATAAAGTTTATAGTGTCAGTGAGTCGACGATTTGGCTGGTTGACTCTCTCTCTCTCTCTCTCTCTCTCTCTCTCTCTCTCTCTCTCTCTCTCTCTCTCTCTCTGTGTGCTGAGTCATTCATTTCCGTGTATTTTAAGGTTTGGCACCTACTTCGTTTTATTTAATAGTGTCTTGATCGTGTAGTGATATTGATTTTAGTACGAAAGCGCTTGGTGAAAGGCGGTGGCATTTTGCATCCGTCGTGTTCTTAAGCGTCCAAGTGTAGGCAATGAGATTGTGCTAAGACTTGTAGTGATTGTAATGTTGCTTGTCACTTTCTGTTTTGTGGTCAGATTGATTCCCAATAGTTAGCCCAACGTTATATATTATATATATATATATATATATATATATATATATATATATATATATATATATATATATATATATATATATATATATATATATATATGTTATTGAACATGAAACACCCTCTCGTTTGAGTTACTTTTCTTTTAGATAATTGGTTATATGTGTAGGAAAGTGGCGTAGAATTACGTTAAGAGAGCTGAATTGGCCATAGTAGAGGAGCAGGTTGGTATGCCCCTCTAAATTCACGAACTGAGGGACCACAGTTCGCGAGTCTAGAACCGAGAGAAGAGGGAACACACTTTTTTGTTCCCTAGAATGCAGTTGACTTGAGCATTGAATTGAGTACCTAGTTGTTAGTTTACTGTGCCGGGTCGCAGTTGCTATGGAGAGAGAAAAAACTTTCTGTCACCTTTGAACGTCATCTACTTCCTCAGCCAGGCAACAAGCTAGAATATTTTACATCAAACCCAAAACAACTGATCAGTGAACTCTTCTTCGTCTTCCAAATCCCAGTTCCAATTTCTTGATATCTGTTTGGTGTGGTGAATGTCTCGGAAGCGCCGATGGAAATGTGATTGTAGCGGATTGTCCAGGGGGATAAGTAGCATCCTGTACTCTCTCTCTCTGCCAATTGTTTAGTCTCGAGATTGAGATTCCTCTCTCTCTCTCTCTCTTTCTAAGACATTTCAGATGTCAATGATTGTACAAAAATGTTGCTGTATTCTTGGTCTTTCCCATAAAAATATCTTTTATTATTTCTCTCTCTCTCTCTCTCTCTCTCTCTCTCTCTCTCTCTCTCTCTCTCTCTCTCTCTCTCTCCAGTGTTTATTGAACGTCTAATGTTGTGACAGAAATACATTAAGTAGTTTTTCCTTCTGGAATCTTTGTAGTAATTTGTATTTCTCCTTATTTCCTTTGAAGATCAGCCCCCTCTCTCTCTCTCTCTCTCTCTCTCTCTCTCTCTCTCTCTCTCTCTCTCTCTCTCTCTCTCTCTCTCTCCAGTGTTTATTGAACGTCTAATGTTGTGACAGAAATACATTAAGTAGTTTTTCCTTCTGGAATCTTTTGTAGTAATTTGTATTTCTCCTTATTTCCTTTGAAGATCAGCCCCCTCTCTCTCTCTCTCTCTCTCTCTCTCTCTCTCTCTCTCTCTCTCTCTCCAGTGTTTATTGAACGTCTAATGTTGTGACAGAAATACATTAAGTAGTTTTTCCATCTGGAATCTTTGTAGTAATTTGTATTCCTCCTTATTTCCTTTGAAGATCAGCCCCTCTCTCTTTTCTCTCTCTCTCTCTCTCTCTCTCTCTCTCCAGTGTTTATTGAACGTCTAATGTTGTGACAGAAATACATTAAGTAGTTTTTCCATCTGGAATCTTTGTAGTAATTTGTATTCCTCCTTATTTCCTTTGAAGATCAGCCTCTCTCTCTCTCTCTCTCTCTCTCTCTCTCTCTCTCTCTCTCTCTCTGCGTGGTGGGTAAGTGGGGCGTGAAATTGGTATTGAATTCTGTAAAGAGAAAGGGACGTTGTATTGTCACTTTTGTTGGGAGCTGTTTCAGGAAGAGGAAGGAAGACTGTGGGGTTTTATTTTCTCAAGAAAAACTAGCACTTTAAAGCCTTGACTCTTCATCTTTTACTCTCTCTCTCTCTCTCTCTCTCTCTCTCTCTCTCTCTCTCTCTCTCTATGGAAGCCCGAGAGACAGCGGAGCAAACGCCTGCTGAAGTAACCTTGCTGCTTGGAAGCTCATTACGTCATCGCCTGGGTTCTAATCCAGGCGTCACATACCGTTGACCCGGCTATAGTGAACTGTCGGCTGACAGCAGTGAGAATGTTTCCCGAATTTCGGTCAGATGTCGCTTAGAATTCTTGGAGGTTTGGCGTTTACTCATTTTCTTTTGAGTTTGCTTTAAATTTGCAGTAGACAATATTGCTCCTGATTGACATGGGGTTGTGAATTATATTTATATATATATATATATATATATATATATATATATATATATATATATATATATATATATATATATATATATATATATATATATATATATATATATATATATATATATATATATATATATATATTGTGTACATCCTCATGAACGTAAAATAAATTTTTTGTTAAAAGTATAACTACTGTCGACCAACATCGTGATGAAAGATTCTCAGTCAGTGTCTCTATTTCTGTGTAGGCCTTTCCCTTTGTATAAATAATTTGACTTATTAATTAAATTTCGGACAAAAATAGTCATGAGGACCAGAACAATTTATATACTCGAGTTCAGTTGAATCACCAAGTCAAGTGAAAGTTCCAATTCCCTCCGTGGGACGGTCGGCCGGATTTTAGACCCGTCATTGGAATGAAGACACCGACAAAGTAACGGAGACTTTTTTTTTTTTTTTATAGGCCGACGGGGCTGGCAACTTGGTGCTCTTTGTTTAGACCAACGTTGAAGGAACTGAAGTAATGTGGATTTTTGTATGAATGTCTTATGCAGATCATGGGTGGTCTGGTTAAACTGGCAGAAATGATTATGCACATCTAATAAGACTGGAATACATTAAAAACCTGTCTTTCACCTGATGTCACTCTCAGAACCCCCTCTCTCTCTAATCTCTCTCTCTCTCTCTCTCTCTCTCTCTCTCTCTCTCTCTCTCTCTCTCTCTCTCTCTCGATAATGTACTCACTTAGGCTTCCCCAGCTTAAGATCATTTGCAAATTGGATCCAGAATTATCAGGTAAAAGGAATTCAGTGATCACTATAAATGTGCCCAATCTGTATGAATATAAATTACCAGGTTAATTTGAAAATGCAATCATAGTATGTATGTTGTCATAGCGTTTATATTTATTATGATATTGATAAGTCACAGCGAAATCTTCTTGTTGAAGCGTGCAGTGGTCAGTTGCACGGAGTTTGTCATGGCTCTCTCTCTCTCTCTCTTTTTTTTTTTTTTTTTTTACCTCATTTAGCAAAGAACATTGTTAAAGGGTCGGTACACATGAACTCGTGTTATTATGTTTATGTTTGTTTTGTAGATTTGAGAGTTGGTCTCGTGGCAGACTAGATAGTTTAGTTTTATTGCTTTGCGACTACAACAAGAGGTTTATTTGTATTATATTTTTACTGAGAAGTTTTTCCACCCTATGATTTTAAATCATAATAGATTTTTTTTTACTGTTCTCTTCCAGTGCCTAGAAAGTAATTTTTTTTTTTTATGGTTACTTCTATACAGAATTATTCATAGAGAAGTTATTGCCGGCACTGGTCTGATGCTTGGGGTGCATGCAAAGTGTGTGACCTCCGATAAAGCTTTTCGCGTGCTTGCACGACAGAGTGATTGAGCCGTTAGCGATAAGCATTCTTAATTGCTTTTTCGTTCGAAAGGCAAGTGTGCATTCTGTGATAGTAGCGTGTTATCTTTTTTATTATGCAGACATGGTCCTGATTCTCTCTCTCTCTCTCTCTCTCTCTCTCTCTCTCTCTCTTCCGTACGGATCAATACAAAACAACCCCTCCCCCCCTCTTTTCCCTCTGAGCGACTTCTACTAAAAGTCCTGCGGGTGGATTTTGCCTCGATATTAACTCGCCTGAGAGCGAGATTCTCAGTGGAAGGGCAAGACGCAATATAAACACATCAGTAGTAAGAAAATGTTTCACGAAATGATTACTGTAACCTCCGTCGTTGATGTTATTTTGAGCGAATTCTCTCAAGGAATATGACGACTTCGACGAAACAAAGCAGTGGAAAGAGAGAGGTGTAGAGTTTCCTAGTTAGTCGCTCTCGAGTCGTCACTTAGTTGCTGCTTCTTGTATTTGTTTGTCTTGTAACAGTCAGGGTTCTATTTTGAAACGATCGCAAATATATTAAGGCTGTTCCGACGAGATGTCAGTATTGAAAATGTACGGGGTTTATATGACTCGTTAACAAATACGATTAAAATCATAATATATATTTACACTTTAAGGACAGTTTAGCTTTGATTAGTCGTAGTTTTCATTACAATAATGACGATTTGGGGCGGTTTGTTTTTATCGTAATTATATCTATTTATTATCAACCTAATGTGGACACAACAGAAAGTGATATCCATCTCGGAATACGGAGTTTCACTAAGCAAGCATATGTGATCTCCAGAGTACCCGGCAGACACGTGGCATTTGTTGATCAACAGAGACAATTCTACTCTCTCCAGCGTTGCCAGATTTGAGGAACTTCGCCCATCGTCGATGTTTTCCAGAGCCAAACCAGAGCTGTAGGGGGTGAATGACCTGTTGGGAACCCGGTGAACTTGTAGCTCCTCCCGTTAGGTAGGGAGGCCCAGAGACTGTTCTCTGTTAAAGGGATAATGTTGATTTTGATTTTTCATTGCAGTGATGAGCGACTGTCCTTTTCTTAGAAGCAGTGGCATTGTTCAAGAAGTCACATCACAGAAGAGGAACGGGACAACGATTTGCTCTTACGGAGAACGATTAGAGTTTTTTTTTTAAGGGTGAGCAGCCCCCGAAGGGAAAAGTCCCCTTCACGCCGTCCCCCTAGGGAGGCGAGCCTTCAGTTGCATTCACTTTGACTGGCTCATTTTACTTGCATGGGTTCTCTGGCGGGGTAAGTGTCGGGAGGGTACCTCGAAGCGAAGAGTTTAATTCATCATTGACCGGTTACAGCTTCAATTTATGTGAAGGAAATTGTTTGAAACTCGTTGGCACTGTCATTTTCTTTCTTCGACGCCTATGAAAGTTTTTTTTTTTTATAATTCCACGAAATTTCGCAGCTTTCTTCTTATGATTTGGGGCGTAGTCCAGAACTGGTTGCACGTTGGCTGCAACATCATAGAATCCTCTTTTTTTTCATTCTCAGAAATCGCAATATGAACCTGTAGCCGTGTCCTTGAACTAAGATTAATCTCATGCAGAGTTTGCTCCGGGAACCGCAGCTCATATTTGGGGCCTTAGCTTATTAACATTAAAGAGAATTTAATGAAGTTGGAGTCGTAATTAGCAAAAGTGAGAATTGCGTGTGCAAGGTGTCTCTCTGCAATAAATTCCTCCCAGGTTTTCAGTGAAGCTCAAGCGTAGATGATATTGAAATTTATAAAAACAACTGCAGAACGATTTTATCTTTTTCAAGTTACCGTTGAAATTTTCTTGCATTTCATCGTTTTAAAAAAAAATTTTGAAACTAACAGAGGATTGCATTACATGATTGTTTACCTGTGTTTGTCCATACAGTGTTTAGGATTTGCCTTCGTTGGTAGATCTTAATAAGTATATTTTGAAATCATCTTCGTAGACTGAAGCAAATGGATAGAATGAGAGCCGGGTCTGGACGGAGTGACAGGGAAACACTGTAGTATAGGAGAAAACAGGAATAACCCCATTCACATTTTTGGGACTGCTTTGTTCTTTGTAGAGCCCAGAAATGTATGCATAATTGAGGCCTCGAGTGCAACGTTAGTTCCCATTAATTTTTGTGCATGCCATTGTTCATGTACAGTATGTACGCGGCGTGTTTAATTCTGGCGAATGTAAGTGACGTGATCATTGAGGGCGTTTGGAATGGCCAAGATCTGATATCGAGTGTAGGTGCAAATATGACTTTTGTGGAGATGAAAGAAAGGGGTATTTCATTTTTATAGTCCTGGCGATGACCTTCGGTGTATTTTCCGAAACCAGGTCGTATTTCATTTCCAGGAGGCCGAAGGGAGGGGGGTGTGGGTAGCGACGGGGAGGGGCCATTGAAGAGGAAGCGTTCTTGGGCATCGGCCAAGGACCTAGAAAATGGATATGGACGAAGGAAGGTTGCTTTATGCTCTGAACTCTTCTTTTGCCCAAGGTCGGAGAAAGAGAGCCACAGAGAGAGAGAGAGAGAGAGAGAGAGAGAGAGAGAGAGAGAGAGAGAGAGAGAGAGAGAGAATCATTGTTTTGATGCTGCAATCAATTACAGAGAGGAAGAGAGATTAGGATCTTCGTGTTGCTACTATAGAATGGGAGGAGGAGAGCTAAGCTGGTTTGTTTTGATCCTACCGTCATTCATTCGTTGCTTTATGGCCCCTGCTCTCTCTCTCTCTCTCTCTCTCTCTCTCTCTCTCTCTCTCTCTCTCTCTCTCTCATCGATTTCAGAGTTGATTCGCGATTAAATATTTTACGTAACTTTTTTATGGTTACTTTAATTCGTGTTTAATGTCGCTTTTAAAGACTGTTTTGGTTCTGAATAGCTGTAATTATAGTCTGGAAGTGGACATTGTATAACATAACTTCATCTGGCTTTATTTACCAGTGTTTAGAGACTCTCTCTCTCTCTCTCTCTCTCTCTCTCTCTCTCTCTCTCTCTCTCACACACACACACACACACACACACACACACACACACACACACACAGCAGCACTACCACCTCAAGCAGTGTATTGATTAGCGTGTGGTGGACTCTGGGTCGGTTGGGGGAATTGGCCCCCAATCCCCTCTACCTCCGTGGACTGCTATTACCGCACCCACCCCTTTACCTCCCCCCCTCGCCCCGGCTTCCCCCTTCCCTGTTGTGAAGTCCCTCCCTCCTACTTTCTAACCCGCTCCTCCTCTTCCCCCCCCAGCCGTACTCCCCCTCTCCTCCACCCATTTCTGCCATAAATTTCCTTGTCCTTTTAATATCTTCCTTTTACACTACCGAGTGAGGCCCCCCCTTTTTTTTTCTGAGTGGGCTGAGATGGGATACTGACGAAAATGTGTCTATGGTGTGTCTCCAAGACGCCGATGTTGGTGTTATAATGTTGCTATGGGTTTAGGAATGGTCTCGGTTGTTTTGCTTTAGAGAGAGAGAGAGAGAGAGAGAGAGAGAGAGAGAGAGAGAGAGAGAGAGAGAGAGAGAGAGAGAGAGACTCTTGCCCAACGGTTTTTAATAGCAAAGCCGTACTGTTTGGTTAGACGAGCTCTTGCCGTTTCGTAGTTTTTCTTTTCTAAAAAAAAAAAAAAAAAAAAATCTATTTTTATTCTATTTCTCTTGATGCTTCTTCGGCATTTTCATTTCCTAGAAATAATGGAAGGCTTCTTGTCATGCAAAGCGCAGTATGACTATTTTCGTTCTATTGTATTGCAGCTGGTTTGAAGTTCCCCTCGTGGGGAAAATTATTTTGGAAGCGCTTGGTTTCCATATTTCCATGGCGGAATTGTCCTCTGTGTGTGTGTGTGTGTGTGTGCATTTGTGTGTCCCGTTCGCTTTGGAATTTTTGGTCGTGACATTTTTATGGGTTAATGGAAAATGTGTGTCTAGGAATAGGTATGTGATCGAAATTTTGCACAGCAATAATGATATAAATACCTGAACTTTATTAGGAAGAGGATGAACATTTGGTAAAAGGGGACGTTAGTTTATATACATATACATATACATATATACATATATATATACATATATATATATATATATATATATATATATATATATATATATATATATATATATATATATATATATATATATATATATATATATATATATATATATATATATATGGCGCCGATAGTGAATTACATACCACGCTGGTAAAAGAAAATTGTTTAAAGAGAAAAAAAAAACCTTTTGAGACTGAAAATAAGAAACCACGAGTCTGTAACCAAGAATGAAATCCTGTACCTTTTTGTATGACGACTTCAAATCGGGCACCTGGTTAATATCCTGAAGAAATACACATTTGTGTATGCATGTGTGTATGTTCTTGTAAGCTGTTGTGTATATCTTTCGAAGGTATTATGTTTACGAGGGATAGGATGTTTTGACACTAGTTATCTCTACTGAGCGTTTCCTTTGTGTTTTTTTTATTTATTTTGTTATTGTTGTTGAATTTTAGGACTGTGTCAGACGTCAGAGTCGTTTTCAATCCTGTTGCTGGATAGGATTAGGAGCAAGGAGAATGTGACAGGGGTAAAGATGTCCCGTGAAACAATGATGGCGATATTTGATTCATTTGTTGTAATGGCGCCCTATGTTACTGTGCATTCTTTTGTTTGAAGTTCATAATAATTGTACGTGAAGGTTATTGACCTCTTAGACTTTAAGTAGCACGCACAGAAAAATAGATGCATTGGCCCACATTTTTTATATTGTATTATAATCTTTTCAAATATAACATCGGTATTATTATTATTATTATTATTATTATTATTTCAGTAGGTATTTTTTTTCAAAAATCACATCCATATTATTATTATTATTATTATTATATTATTATTATTATTATTTCAGTAAGTATTTTTTTCAAATATCTCATCGATATTTTTATTATTATTATTATTATTATTATTATTATTATTATTATTATTATTATTATTATCATCATATCATCATCATCATCATCATCATCCACACGGAACAAGCACACAGGGGCCATTGACTTGAAATTCGTAGAGGTTAACGATCCCTTTCGTTGATTGAGGGTCATTTGCATATGGAAATGTAAAAAAAAAACCTTATTAAAATCTGTACTCGCAAGTGATATGAACAAATGTTGAGATCCAGTTCTCCAGTTCATTTCACCTCCTTTAGGTAGGTCAGCTTGCGTTTCCATTCACGATACCATGCCTGTATATTTTCCTCGATTCTTGTTTATGTATTGTTTTTGCATTTTTCAGTAGATGCATTTGGTGAATAACGCTTCAGGTATAATACCCAAGAGAGTAAAGATGTAATGTGAATGGGGCGTATGTGAAAATACCTCGTATGGTCTTTCCATTCTCTCACAGAACTTTCCCCACGAACGGGGAAAGGAAAGGCGTCTTTGTTATTGTAGTATAATTGTGCAGTGGTTTTGCTCTTAACGCTTAAGTACGCTTATCCCATGACTCAGTCAGCCATTGAACATTCCTTTTTCGGTCATTTGTAGCCGAAAAAATTGGGTGTGGTGTGTTTTCTTGCGTAAGTAAACAACGACCAAATTTCCGATTTTATTAAGAGGAGGAAAAAGGCCTCCGAATATTCGCGGTATTGAGAGAGAGAGAGAGAGAGAGAGAGAGAGAGAGAGAGAGGAGCATCATTTGAACAGGTTATTTAATGTGGTATCTTTTGACTCCAATTTTCCGTTTGATGTTTACATAAGATTAATCAGCCTGCCTAGTCGTATATTATAGCAAGTTTTTCTCAATGTTAACGTCTTTTCGGTATACTCAGTGCATAAATAGATACGTATAAATGACTTATGAATGATACAGACGATAAAGGCACCTACCCTCTGTTAATCTTTGTTTGTATACGTGGGCCCGACGTGTTGATATATTACGTGAGCCCCCCACTCTGAACGGACAAGTAAGCTTTAAGCTTCAAGGCGGTGCACAAGGACCTGGCTTTTGGGGCAGGGGGAGGGGGAAGTTGGAAACAACCAGGAAGGGGGGGGATTATGGGGGAGGTTGACTGAGAGGGATGGCAGTCACGTGGTTTTCTTCGTCGGTTTTCCTCCCTAACTGCGACTCCTCCTCCTCCTCCTCCTCCTCCTCCTCCTCCTCCTCCTCCTCCTCCTCCTCCTCCGTTTTCCATTTTAGCTCTGCTATGGGTGGGGTGGAGGGGGGTGGGTGGGTTTGTGTATGGGAAAGATGTGTTTTTGCCCTCTCTCTCTCTCTCTCTCTCTCTCTGCATTTGAAATATATAGCCGTTGTTCATGCTTTTGTTTGCATCGCGTTTGTAAAGCTATACTTGCTCTTGCTATAAGGAGAAAAGCAAAGCCAGATAAAACCCCGGAATCAGTGACTGGAAAAGAGAGAGAGAGAGAGAGAGAGAGAGAGAGAGAGAGAGAGGGGGTGTGTCTAGACTGCGTCTGGGGAAAGTCTAGACCCCCTTCTTGATTCACTCCTCTATCTCTTTACCTCCCCCTCCCCCTCCCTTCCCCCTCCCCCTCATCCTTAGGCTTAGTTCGGCGTTTCGGAAGTTTTCTTTTCCCGTCGCGTTTATTGGGACGTAGGTGGCACTTGATCGAATTTTGCTCGGCAGGTTTTTAGATTTATTTGGGCTTAATAAGCGGTAGATTTTTAGCGAGGGTGTATCTTCAGATGCAGTAGCGTCGAGTATCAGTTTATTGATTTGTATCTTCGCTGAAGTACAGTGCTGTGAAGAGCAGTATTGCTATGGCCTTTAAGAAACTGAAGTTTTTTTTTATTATTGGCCGTGATGCATTGCATTAGCGAGAGATTAGAGTTATGTATTTTTTTTTCTTATATTCAGAGCACCCTTTGAGAGGTGCAATAAAAAAATATATATATATGTTTTCTAGTGGGAAGGGTTTAATTGATTTTAAGCTATCTGGTTTATGTTAAATATTTTTGGGAGGGCGGAAGAACCCTTCTGTCTAAAAGTAATGGGTGTTAAATCGTTGTTTTAAACTTAAAATGCTTTGGAACAGTTGGTTTGAAGACTAATTTTTAAATCAACAGTAAACCGTAGATGCTGTGGACATAATTGTTTTGTAAACTTAATTTTTAAAATCAAAAGTTAAACCTTAAATGCTGTGGACAATTGTTTTGAAGCCTGATTTTTAAATCAAAAGTTAAAACTTGAAATGCTGTGGACAATTGTTTTGAAGACTGATTTTTAAATCAAAAGTTAAAACTTGAAATGCTGTGGACAATTGTTTTGAAGACTGATTTTTAAATAAAAAGTTAAAACTTAAAATACTGTGGACATTTATTTTGAAGACTGGTTTTTAAATCAAAAGTAAAACGTAAATGGTGTGGACATAATCGTTTTGTAGACTTAATTTTTTAAATCAAAAGTTGAACCTTAAATGCTGTGGACAATTGTTTTGAAGAGCGATTTTTAAATCAAACGTTAAACCTTAAAAATTGCGGACGTTATTGTTTTGAAGACTGATTTTTAAATCCAAAGTTAAACTTGTTCTGTGGACAGTTGTTTTGAAGACTGATTTTTAAATCAAAAGTTAAACTTATTCTGTGGACAGTTGTTTTGAAGACTGATTTTTAAATCAAAAGTTAAACCTTAAATGCTGCTGACGTTATTGTTTTGAAGACAGTATAATTTCCCAGAACCAGAATCGGTATGAAATTTGTCTTACAAAATGGGGTGGGTAAGGATAATCTTGAGAAAGCCGTTGGTACTGTAGCTTAAGCCACTTGGGTTAGTCTTAACACAATTTCAAATTCCTCTCAGTTACTTGTAAACAAGTTTGTCAGGGCTATTCGAAGAAGTGACCCGTGATTAGGGTCTTATCTTTTCCTTTTACAGAATACAGTAGTGTGCTTGTACTATAATATATCCCTTGTTATTGTCTCAGTGAGACCAGCCAGTCTTCTTGTATATAACTTATATTAAGTGAGTATAGTGTTTTCTAAAAACTTCTCGCAGTTATGAAAACGTGTATTTGGGAAAAAATATATATGCAAAATTTGTTTTCGTGTATTTAACCTATATCAAATGCATAGTGTTTTCCAAGAACTTCTCTCGATTAGAAAAGCGTTTATTTGGGGAAAAAATTAAGATTATTTTTCTGACAGAGAGGTAGTATTGCAATTAGGGCCTACTGTATTTCATAAGCAAGCAAGCGAGGTACAGTAGTGTACTGCGAGTAACTTTCAGAATGCAAGTTAATAGAAGAATGAATGACTATTTAGATTTGCCGTCAGTTCCCTTGAACCAAGCTATTCGCGATGTCCTTGGAGTTTTGGATGGAAGATGCGAATGATATTGTTTCATACCTATCGGATTCCAGCCTCACCCAGACAGACGCTGCGGGGATTCAGGTTAACCCCTTTCCTAAATTCTCTGTAAAACCTACTGTGCCCCGGCTCAGCTGCCTGCCCTACCCATGTCCTCGAGCGGAATTTCCTCTGCTGTTCAAAAAGAGCCCTCGAGTGCTTTAGAACGAAGTCTTCAGAGTGAGGGCAAAGATCTTATAGCGTCGTTGCTTTGTTTTGATGGAGACTGTCGACTGAGGCATTGTGTATGTTTCACTTGGGATCTGCAGTTCTATTAATATCTTGAGATATTGATTCCTGCCAGAATGACCTGGGAGAATGCTAAAAATGGCGGGTTACAGGCTGCACGCATGTTCTGCCTGCCCCGTTAGCCATGACAGATGGAATTCGCGAAACATTACAAATACTTGTCATCGGTTTCAATATTAACTGTGACCTCTTACTTTCTTCCCAATATTCGTATGCGGTTTCCACTGAAAGGGTCGAATCCTAGAGGGGAAATAAACTTGATGATAAAGTTCAAGGTCGCCATCAACCCACAGTGTTTGTGCCTGTCATGTTTCTAAAGCGGATGGACTGGAGATGTGTGCTTTTCAAGCACGTCATTATTTACCAAGAAAATGAAACCATTACTTACCAAGAAAATGAAACAGTTTCATCAAGAATTTTATTCAGTAGATTGAACTTTCTGTTTAGTACAGAGAGCCATTATCGTAATGCCTTCTTCATGTTTCCATTAAAGCTGCGAATCGCGGTGAACGTTGACATTTCCAGGATCCTTTTTAGAAACCCGGTGATGGATCGGTATAAGTTATTTCGAGGATTAGTGTCCTCGACCTGCTCTGCTATATTCACTTGCTGGCTGTGCTTGGGCCTCTGACTGAATGACAGCTTTCCTCTGGTTTGTTGTTGAGTGTGGTTTTTTTTTTCGTAATTTGGCTTGAAGTATGAATTTATTCATGTTATGAAAACTTTGGAAAAAAATTGGGACTTAATTGTTGTTTTCGTGTTGCTTTAAATTACGCGTTTTTGTTGAAGTTGGGGCCAGGAAATCGTTGCGTTTTTTCCTGATAACCTTATTTGGCTCAATTAATTTTTTTTTTTATCATTTACAGTATATTAGTCATCGTAAGGGACACTGAGAAATGTTGAATCATATGTCATACTGTGATTCATATTCGTGCTTCGAATTCATCACTTTTAACAATGCATTCAGCATTTTATTAATACTTGCGTATTGTATGGAATTTGTAGTTTTACTGTAGTACAGTTATATGAGGTATTTATAAATTTTACCGTAATGGTATTGAAAATAAACAGTCGTGCTATGCATATACACTAGGCTGCTTTGATGCAACTTTTAAATGAATAACTGCTGTTCGAATGTTTGGATATCTTGATGTTACGTTTCTTTGCTTGTTAGTATATCTGAAGGAACTTGTTCCTGCTTCTTATCATAATTTAAATTCAAAACACCCCCAAGATATCCAAAGCTTACTCAATAAAATGTCTCGTACCTCTAAAGTTAAGTATGCCTTAGTTTAACCAGACCACTGAGCTGATTAATAGCTCTCCTAGGGCTGGCCCGAAGGATTAGTTTATTTTACGTTGCTAAGAAAAGTTAAGTATGCCTTAGTTTAACCAGACCGCAGAGCTGATTATGATTAACAGCTCTCCTAGGGCTAGAGACGGGCCTCAAACTAGATCTGTTAGTGAAGTTGAATCTCCGAAATAGTTAAGAACGATCATATCCAACGCATGTTTTCTTCAGTTGGAGTTTGGTGACATGTAAAACGAGCAAATCAAACGATGGCCAGGGTGAATAATACAAGGAAATCCAATATTTTGAAATGGCATACGAAAGTGAGAATATACATTAAGTCTTCAGTACGATCTGTATTGCTTGCTCAACGGAAATGAATCATAGCATGACAATGCAACTGTATCGAAAAGGTTTTGTCCTGAGAATACAGCTTTTATGAAGAGTATTATGAGGATAGGGTGTGAGAAATGATCCCATAACTACTTCCTTTATGCAAATGATGGGATAAAAGGAAGATGGAGATGGCTTTGGCATGTCCATCGCTCCTGTGGGCTCCAGAAGAGTTGGAAGACTCAGACCTAACTCAGTTTAGAACTGAGGAAGGAAGACTGTATATCGGTGGAGATTCGTGGAAGTTAAAGCACAGGAAATACAAGAGCGGTGGGATTTCACAGAGTGCATTTTCGTCACGCGGTTTTAGAGGCGATGAATCAGTATCGTATATTATTCGTAAATATGAACCTAATTAAGAAAAAGAGAAAATGAAAAGGTTTACAGTTTTCTGTGATGTAAGTATGCAAATATGTCCATATTTATATCTTTCTCAGTTTTTCCTCAGACACTTAATTTATTCACGAAGGAATGGAAATGATCCCCTCTAAATATTCCTCCCCTTCCCCAAAAAAAAAAAAAAAAAAAAAAAAAAAGCGGTGATCACCACTTGGCAGGGAGCAGACGCCTGGCGCCAGACCTTGTCGCCGGGGTTAGGGCGAGTTTTAATGCTTCATGGTAATATGAGGTCATTTGATTACCGCGTTTTTTCCCTTCTTCCTCTCTCCTCCTGCCTCAAATGACTTCTTTATAATTAGCGAGTCTTATTTTAAAATTTATTGTTTTGTTACCCCGTTCGTTTCCCAACGATGGGAAGAAAAAGTGATTGCGAAAACGTTTGTGCCTTTGCGAAATTGAATATTGATCGCGTGTTGCATTAAATGATGCAATCACCCTATGTTTACAGCTCGGATTTTGTACACGATTTGCAACATTCTTTTATTTCACTTTAGTGAAATATGATTGCTTGTGATATATTAATAATAAACCTAGTTCCTATTAATGAAATTTAGGATGTTAGGTTTCTTTTCTTTTAGAAGCTAACGACTTTTTCATTCTCCGAATGTTAGGAATCCGTTTTTGAAAATGGTGGCAAGCCGTTAAACATGTGCGTTTACCTGTGATTGACAGCCAGATAGTTCTGAATGCGCTTTTCTGAATTTAATCCTCCTCCTCCTCCTCCTCCTCCTCCTCCTCCTCCTCCTCCTCCTCCTCCCTTCCCCACTCGGGATTAGAAGCTGGTTTATGGTTTTACAATGGGGAAAGTTGACGGTTAAAATTTACCTCCAATCTGCCTTTGATTGGCTGTGCCGCATTTCTCTCCCATGAAATAAACAAGTACGCCATATTTGCTCGTGTTCAGAGATGTTCCCCCGTTTGTTTTTATGCTGCTGGTCATGTTTGGATTCCACGAGGTTCCGAAGGGTTTCTTTTTCGACCCATGCTGTTTTCAAGTCTTGAATCCTATGTGGTTATATTTAAAAGTATATTAGATCATAAATAAAGTGCTGCAAATTAAGCAGCTAAAATATTTGTTTAATAAAGTGCTGCAAATTAAGCAGCTAAAATATTTGTTTACATAATTGATTAATTTGACAGACAACAATAAAGCATCGATTTGTCAGTGACACATGTTGAGACTGGGTTGAAGGACTTACTCTCTGTCTGCTTGATTTTTCCGCGGGAAGATTTCACGATGAGGGAAAAAAAAAGTTAGCAATAAAGGGTCTTTGTTCGTTGCATAATGTCACGTGATCTTGCAGTTGCTGAGAAACAGTTATCTCAGATTTCAATGCCTACTTGCTGTTGGAATACTGATGCTCTTAGCTTGGTCCGTGGCGGCTTCTTCGTCAGTCCTCTATAGTTTTGTGACTCCATATTCTTTGCAATTCTGATGATTATTAAAATCTCTCTCTCTCTCTCTCTCTCTCTCTCTCTCTCTCTCTCTCTTTTTCTCCTTTCTCTCTCTCTCTCTCTCTGTTTTTTCCTTTTAGGTACCTGCGCAGTCACCGATAAATTTAATGTTTATAGCACATAAGCACGTATTGCTTGTCCGTGCTAATGCTTGTGCTTTTAAGTGATTATCGATTGGTAACGTGTCGAGACGAATGATGAAATTTTGACCTTTTGTGTTTTAAAAGGCGCTGCGGCGGCGTGGGTGTTTCTACGCACACTATCTATATCTATCCATCCATCTATCTGTCTATGTATAATATCTATCTATATATCACTCAATCTTCTGCTTGTCATTTTCCTGTGGTATACTCTTATATACTGAAGCCACGTGTATCAACTGTGATTTTTAAAGCATATATATATATATATATATATATATATATATATATATATATATATATATATATATATATATATATATATATATATATATATATACACACACACACACACACTAAAGCAATTCTTCGTCGCGTCTCAAGAGCTGTTACATGCGTATGTGCATGACACATGAATTTATATAATTTCTTTTCAGTTTATTGTTTTAACAGAATTATATACTTGCGCACGAAGGAAAGTAGGCCACGAGATTGGAGAAAACAGATAGTTTGACGCTATTGAGACCTCGAGAGTGACGCAATCGCGTAAGAGAAATAATTCATCGGAGGAGAGCCGCCTGCCTCCATTACGCCACTGAAAAGGCGCTTGTTCATTGGCGACCATTTTGTCGGTCGCCTTTCATTAATTGCCAGTCGTCGTAAAAGTAAGTCGTCGGTCGCTTTTGTAGTCTGTTCTATTGGTCTTGATTCGAAGTCGGCTCTCTGTACGTTACTTCTCCCCCCCTCCCCCCCTTCCGCCTTTTTTTTAATGTCTTTTGTATTCGTATCCATTGTACATCAAGTAGATTTAGTATTGATTGCTCAATCGTGCAAGTTACGAAATTTTATTGGAGTTTTCCTCCAGTCTGACAGAAAGAAGTGACAATTTTCTTTGAAATCCTGAGAATATTACAGCAGTTGTTCGTTGATGACTTCCTAATGGAAACTTCCATTAGCGTTTGTTGGAAACCCTTCGTATTCTCCTCTTGCAGCTTTTGAGAATATTAAGAAAAATGTATAAACAGAAAAATCCACAAATCCTGATGGGGAACAGTCTAAAATGCCTTGGAACATATACTTAATAAGCTTTCGAAGAATAAAATGCCCTTGGGGCAAGTAAAAATGAGAAGGTGTCTGTATAGCTAAAGGCGCACTGTTTAGATGTAGAAGAAGAATTGAAACACGTTTCTAAATAGAAATAATGAAGTAATCAAATGTAGCATTGAAAGGAAGGTCCTTGAATCCATACCCAAGAAACGAAACTCAAGTTCCTCCACTTCAGGGATGGAAAAGTTCCCGTGGCACGGGTGGTGTGAAGTATTCGTGGTTTGGAAATACCGGGTACATGGTCACCTCCCGGGTGAAGGCAGCTATTGGGGCTCCTGAGGTCATCCACATTCCAGTTGAACCCCCCGATTCCCAGCCGTCGTCGTGTTCGTGAAATCTGTTTCTCTGGAAGAGTGCTTAATTAGGCAAGAAGTTTGGTAAGTGCTGGGTCATCTCGAGTGGAAGTGGTGCTGGAACTGTGCCTTGAAGTGCTAAGTTGCAAGTGGCAGAATTTGCTAAGAATGTTTGTTTTTTTATATATATTTTTTCGTCTGTTTTTAGTGTTTATATATATATATATATATATATATATATATATATATTAGAGAGAGAGAGAGATTCATTATGTTTATATAAAGCTTTTACGCAAAGCCAGTAACCTTTAAAGTCCAGTTTATATAATGGTTAACAGTTTCTGATCCTGATTTTGTAGAGAACAACCACTTTAAAAATTGATTTTCAGAAACTAGCGAAGGTGAATGCAGACACCACAGGCATCACATGAATTTCCTTCGAGAGAATACAAGGAAAAATTTATTTCCACCAGAAGTTTGTTCCGTTATACGTGACCCGTTAGATCTCGAATTCATATGTATGTGTGTGTGTTTTTTTTAAGTATAGTTTTTTTATAATGTCGTAGGATATTCGCATGTCTTCACAGCCTTGGTAGCTAGTTATTTTTTTTTTTTCGCCGAAAAAACGAGAGCTGGGGAAGTTCATTCCAAATCTTGACTATGTATATGTACCGCCTACACTTTAAATTGCTTCTTATAAAAATGCTCTCAGTAAATATTCGGTTATTTACTCCTATAAATGCTCTAGTAAATTAAGGTCTTCCTCTTGAACAGATTATCATGTGAATCGACCTCATCTCCTTTTAAGCATGTTTTTAATAAACTGAAATCCATAATCTTAACCCTTCATTCCATCGAAATAATTACGTCAAGGTGTGTTCAGAAAATGGGGTCAGAGCGATGATCTGCTGAGTAGGGCGATTGGATGTCTGGTTGGGGGGTAAAATGGGTAGGGAGAGAGAGAGAGAGAGAGAGAGAGAGAGAGAGAGAGAGAGAGAGAGAGAGAGAGAGAGGATCAGGTGTTGGATGTGGTGGAAGAAGTCCGCCTAAGCACTTTCACCTTTTAAACGAATTCTCCGGTTGAGCGAGACAGAAGTTGGGTTGATGTTGCTTTTGTCGTAAGATTAGCTCGGGGCCTTATACCACCGCAAGCTCGATCTCTCTCGGGGGTATTCCGTACAAAAGGGATGGGTTAAGGGGCATGATAAAGAAGCCCATAAGACCAAGAGACCGACCTTATGAATGGGTGCCCACTCGTTAACGGGAGAACTGGAGGAGTTCGGTGAATGAACTAACGAGCTTATTTTCTCCTCCCCAGATTCGGATACCTTGTAGGCCCACCCAGGACTTTTTTTTTTTTTTCGCACTCTCATGGAGTTCGTGTTTTATGGGCCGTGTCGGGGAGGAGGGATGGAGGGCTTCCGTGAATTTTCCCTCCCCTTCCTTTCTTTTTCCTTTCCCTTATTTACTTTTTTTTCTTTTTGTGATTTAGGTATTTTAGTGTTTATCAGGGATAACTGATTATATATATATATATATATATATATATATATATATATATATATATATATATATATATATATATAATTATAATAAAATCTTGTTTCAAGTCTGCAAATTCTTTAGGTTCTGTACGAGTGAGACAGTATTTTAAAATGAATATATGGGAGTATTTATGGATCAAGAATACCAAGTACAGTGGTAACTCTCTTCTGAATAAATTGGTGCCGTTCGTTTGTGTCCGTTTTTCGGAGACATGTATGAATTATAGCTCGTATCATCTTTGCCTCTTCTCACTACCGTTCGTATAGAAAGTTAGGTGTCAGTTACCTGCCCAGTAGCGGAGTATCGGCCTGTAGATTATTATTGTTATTATTTTTTTTTTTTTCGTATCCTAAGCAATAATTGACAGGCGATACGTAGCAGACCTCTTTTGTTTCCAGTGTGTCTTTCAAAGGGAGATGACTGGGCAAGTGTAATGGCTGAGTTCTCCAAAGGGGGCAGCCTGGACAAATGGTTCATAATCGAAAAAGCCAAGTTGAATTAATATCTTTTTAATAATCTGGTATGCCAGAAGCTCAGTACGTCATTATCAGCATTGGCGAGCAATAACTTTACGCACACATGTCTTCACGGCCATATTTCTCAATTTACCCCCCAAGATAGTCTACGAACCAGAGTACCACCGTCTTTGCCGCACGTGCATATCTTAACTGTCTTATTTTTTTCATTTACGCCCGAGATATTCTATGAAACAGAATAACAATGTTTTTGTCGCCCCTCTCAAGAAAGCATCTGTTGAGCAGCAGCATCGACCGGCCACTCCAGAAGGCCACCGCCACCAGGGTGGTGGTGATGATGATGATGATGATGATGAAGTGGCCCATGTCACTTGTTTGTTGCTGATCGGAATTGTCTGGCAACTCGTTAGGGAGGGGGAGATATTGTCATCTCCGGCGGATGTATTGGTTAGGCTTCTGTTTAGGGAATAGCGGGGTGGGGTGGGTAGGGGCTTCTCATAAGCTTCTCTTGGCCTCTTGAGCTTGATGGATTGCCTGGCGATGCTTGAGAGAGAGAGAGAGAGAGAGAGAAGTATGTCGACCTTGAATCCGAGCGACAATGACAGCGTAAGCGAAGATTTGCCGTTTTTCGGTAAGTTAAGAAAGAATTTTTATATTTTTGCAATGCTGTCCGTTTGCTTTTACGTTGAGGGCCGGTGGACTTGCAAGAACACTTATTTATGTTTGATTTTATTTAATTTTTACTTGTCTTAATGTAATCGCTTTATTTGTATATGAAATACCTTCTGAAAATCGAATATTTTTCTTTCGGTTATGACTCGATCATTTTTACATAACTTTCGTTCATATAGGCTATTCGATATATCCCTGTGGTTCCACGTGTGCGTTTTGTACGTAATGCGATTGCATTACGTCTGGCTTTAATACAGTTTATTGATAATCATAATCATCATAATCGCAATTGCGTTACACGTTCCATGCAAGATTTCAGGAGGGGAAAGCCTTACGGAAATTCCATTGTATAATTGCAAGTACTGCACTGTCAACCTTGATGTAGCGAGATTTATCAAGATTTTTTTCGTTTTTTTTTTTTTTTTATTCACGCTTCTCTGGTTCTCAGTCATGCACAGTTCTCAGACGCAAGCTGTGGATTGCAACAGAGAGAGAGAGAGAGAGAGAGAGAGAGAGAGAGAGAGAGAGAGAGAGAGAGAGAGAGAGAGACCTCCTTTTGGGAACGAGCCGTGTAAATGTCTCGAAAGAATTTCTTGAAAGGCGTTTTAAAGAAACCAGAGTGTGGCGTGACGACGACTACTGGAAAGAAGCCTGGTGGCCCTTTGTAGGTTGAAAGAAAAGATGGAAGAAAACCTACCGTAAGGGAAAAAGGGATTGTCTGTAATCGTATTGTGAAGTTTTCAAGCTGTTTTTTTCTTTGGCATTTTACAGTTTCTTTGTCGAGTATCAAGACTACATTGTTTGATGTATTCATCTAAAGCTGTCTCGCTTGTGCTGGGGTGGGAGAAGTACTTGTCTTCTGCAGGAGGAGTACTTGTCTTCTGCACTTTGTTTCCTTGGCTGTCATTTCTGTTTGTAATAAGCTTTCATTTATTTAAAGCTAGGAAAGCCTGAGTAAATTATCAACATGAGAGAGAGAGAGAGAGAGAGAGAGAGAGAGAGAGAGAGAGAGAGATTACAGGTACAACTTTTTACGCTGACCGTATCAAAATAAGTTTTTAATATCAGCCCTCATTATCCTTCGTTTATCCTTCTTGATGGTGGTTACCTTGGATTGATGATGATGGTGAAGTGTGTGTGTGTGTGTGTGTGTGTGTGTGTGTGTGTGTGTGTGTGTGTGTGTGTTTGACTCGGCGTCCTTTGCCGGGGCAGCAAAAGGGCGGTGGTGTCCCGAGTTCCGCCTTTGCATGACTCACAGAAGTGACTTGGTAAAGTAGATAAAATAGAGGAAAGATTTATTGTAGAGTTGCGAATAATAATAATAATAATTTTTATGATTTTCATGTTTAACGTGCACTGCAAAATGAAGATTAACACAGGTGTTCTGAGTAAATTTAAGATATTCTTATTCAGTGTACCTCTCTCTCTCTCTCTCTCTCTCTCTCTCTCTCTCTCTCTCTCTCTCTCTCTCTCTCTCTCGTTAGTACCTCTCGCAGTCACACGGAGTTCCAAAATTCGATCTGAGTTTTATGCGAGAATCGAATGACGGCCTTTTTTTTTTCCCTCACTTGTGTTAAAGGTCCGTGGGCTGTCTTGACCAGTTTTTAAAGAACAGGTTAAGGTCGGTCGGGTGGTAGCTGCGCGCGCGTGCGCGCCTGTTTGCCCCAACGCCAAATTGCTAATAGGATGAGTCTGCAATCATATCCCCAGTGCCCAGCGGAGCCCAAGGCAGAGTTAAAGGAAATTCTCCAGTTGCCGCTCTCGTGTCTGCGATTGGGGAATAACCTGATCATCAGTCTCTCTCTCTCTCTCTCTCTCTCTCTCTCTCTCTCTCTCTCTCCACACACACACTCACAGTTGTGTGAATCATAAAATGAATGCTTGGAAGAAGATAAGACACGTTTTAAAGATGAAATATTCCGCTGACTGCAGCGTGTGGTGTGAACCTAAAGGCGTTTCATTTCTTAATCCTTATAAAATCGCAATTCCTTATGAAGATAATCTGTTGCATCCTGGCTGCCTTAAAGAAGCACCTTTCTTGGCATTTGAACTTGCACCATTGGTGAAGTAAATTGAATAAAATGTACTGTGAATATATCTTTGTGTGTGTCTAACTCACCTCGTCCGAAACGTCTCACTTCATGTAGTTCTCGAGCATACCATTGACACTGGTGTTGAATTTCGACCCTCGCTTTCCTGGTTAACTTTATTATCACCAGTATTATTGAGGATTATGAAGAGCAGTCACGTTCTTCTCAAAATGAGGATGAAGTCAGACCTTTCTCTCGAGTGTAAATCTTGGTAGAGTGTTATAAATACAACTGAGGCCCATTATTATTATTATTATTATTATTATTATTATTATTATTATTATTATTATTATTATTATTATTATTATTATTAAAAATCTCATAATAGCATGGGTCTCTAAAATGGTGAAGAACTCTACACTGGTGTAAATGCAGATATATATTAGAAATTATATACACATACACACACATTATATATATATATATACTGTATATATTGAGGAAAATCGAGCGGGTTCTCCAAAGCTCTCGTTTGTTTATATATTTCTAATATATATTTACATTTACACCACTGTGGATTTCTTCACTTATTATTATTATTATTATTATTATTATTATTATTATTATTATTATTATTATTAATATTATTATTATTATTATTATTATTATTCTTGAGTAAAACGAACTCAAAGTAGGCTGCCTGGGAAGAGATAGCAAAGTCGTTTTGAAGGTCTAGACTGGTGGTTAAGCGTTCACGCCACCTGATTTTGTGGTCGAGAAACCACAAAAAAATTGAGGGGATGTCCCTTGATATGACTGGGACTGTTTGCTGGATTCACCCTTATTGGCTCAGGTGTACAGGAAGAAAACTGCGCTGGCTTAGTCAGTTGTTTCTTTCATGCAAACTTGAACATCGCCATTCCTTTAAGGACACAAGAGCATAGACCTTGATGCGAAGGATACCGATTGCCGATTAGACACCATCAATCTTTCCTGAGGCGACCTTTTACGTCAGAGCAACCTACTATCAAATGTAGGGTGACCTTAATGAATCATTTGATTTGCAGCTTTTTAATTTGGCGAGAACGCCCCCATTTCACACTCTTGTAGTAGGAGGTATGCAAGAAACTTGAGGGCATCATACCGTGGCACAGTGCCAAGTCGTATAGCCCGTTCATGAGGTCTTGCACGAGTTTTGTTTATTTCACGAGGTTCTGGATCTAGATGGATGCTGTTGCACTGTTTTTCTGTATAGTTTTCCTGGGAACTGGATGTAAGTTAGGTTACCGAGCATCAAGTAGAATGAGAATTAATGTAATAGCCGTCTTTTAGCTTAGAAATCGCGAAAGCACGTAAGTTGATATAGGCAGTCCTGCTTGGTGTGAAGAGGAAATAAAACTAAACAGGAAGGAACACTTCAGACCTAGATATGAGAGAAGAAGAAAATATGGCGCCTATTGTTTTGGTCCCCTTTGAAGACCCGAGATTAGTGATGTAAGGCTTCTTTAACCCACCGAGGCGGTTGGATTTTAGCTTTCAATTTCTTGTTGAAGTGGACGGTGTCCGAAGATAAGACAAGATGTTTATATTTGTTGTTCATTGTCTGACGTCGAAGCCTTTGTAACGGGAAATACACATATAATTTTTTTTTTTAGTTAGTGAGGTGGCCTGAATAGTTACCGTATTCAGCTTTACGTAAACAAAGCCTTCCTCATGGAGCCACAGTAAAGGTAGGAGCTAGTCTTTGTCTTAGGTAGCCTCAAGAAATGTTGAAGTTTGTGGTGGTGTGGGATGGGTTAGTACCCCCTGAGTGTCGGCGCGGGGGTGGGGGGTGGGGGGGGGGATAAGTTGAATGACAACCTGCTACGTTTGAACCCTACAGTGTCAGCATTACTCCTCCTCTCCCTGGCATTGTTTTTGAAGCCTGGCATCAGAAATGCCATCAAGTGGGTATTTTCTGGCTTGGTAGACTACCATTGTCTTGTCCTTTTCATACCCGCGTTTTGTTAAGTCGAGAGGTCACCTCTCTCTCTCTCTCTCTCTCTCTCTCTCTCTCTCTCTCTCTCTCTCTCTCTCTCTCTCTCTCTCTCTCTCTCTCAGGTAAGAGGAGTAAATAGCGTTGTTCCTTTTTTTTTTTCCCCTCTCGTGTAGGTTAACAAGTGAAAAGGTTAACACTAGCATGAAAAACGTAAACCCAGGATAAGTATTGCACATGATACTTCAACCTTAGAAATATTATTACAATAGGTGTGAAGGAATACAAGATGGGTTCTTTTTCAGTTTCCTCAGTCATTTAAACCATTAAACCAATTCTGAATCTGATGCATTAACAGCAAGACCTTGAATAACGTTACTCTGGTTCAGGACATTTTCACATGAACACGGCTCTCAATCATTATTCAATTTTTATTCTTTATTTTTACCGACGTTAGGTTTAACGAGCTCCAAAGACGAATTCGACAAATTGATTGATCGATTAAATTTATTCAGTGATTGATTGATTAGGTTTGTTCTGTGGGCGTCGCAGCATGTATGCGAATTCAACACATTTCTGTTTCGTCTCATGAACTGTTTTGACTTGTGGGAGTTTGATAATTGAATATTTAGACGTCGACCGTGTCATCAATACTCATAGATTTGTAGTGGTTTGATCATTGATTATCTAGACGTCAACTTGTCATTAGTACTCATAGATTCGTAGGAGTTTGATAACTGATTATTTAGACGTCGAATTGTCATCAGTACTCATAGATTTGAAGGAGTTTGATAATTGATTATCTAGACGTCGACTTATCATCAATTCTCATATGCAGAAGTGTCTTTTGCAATGGTTTACAATTCCAGGGAGATATTGGAGAATCTTCAAGAAGTCACCATTTCACATATAAAGATTTTGTTGTGATTTATATAATTGCATAATAATTGGCAGGGAATAGAGTAATTACGTAGAGATTGATTTGCATGGTAGTATACGCTCTTGTCCCGTATTCAACGGGTATGGAAGTGGTTTTGATCATACCGATGATGCGCTTGCGCGCGTCTTACGTCATGTGGTTCGTGCTAAGCATGAGGATCGTAATTAAGGAAGTGTACCTGGTAACCCATCCTTCCTCGTTATGCGTCGTTGGAACTGATCATTGAACTGCTTCTTGATTTCCTTTCCTGGGTTTTTGTTTTGTTTTTGTTTTTGTTTTTTTTCTCAGTAGACTGGGAGGAAACAATATATTTTTAGTTTAATTATTATTATTATTTTTTTCCTTCTTTTTCTATCACAGTCATCCTATTCGACTGGATGGTTTTTATAGTGTGGGAGGGGGTTCCGGGTTGCATCCTGCCTCCTTGGGAATCCATCGCTTTTCTCACTATGTACGCTGTTTCTAGGGGCACGCTTTTCTGCATGAGTCCTGGAGCTATTTCGGCATCTAGTTTTTCCAGATTCCTTTTAAGGGAGCTTGGGATCGTGACTATTGTTCCTGTGATTATGGGTACAATTTCCACTGGCATATTCCATATCCTTCCTATTTCGATTTTCAGGTCTTGATACTTATCAATTTTTTCTCTTTCTCTCTCATCTACTCTGGTGTTTCATGGTATTGCGACATCAGTGAGTGATACTTTCTTCTTGATTGTTATTATTACTTTGGCGTTGCGTTATTATTGCTTTGGCATTGCTTCTCCTGTAAAGGATGATTGATAGTATTTACAGTTTCAATAGCCACCCTCTACATTAGGTAGCTCACTGTAGTTGCATAAATAGCCTGGAAAACCTATTTATGGTGGAAATAATAAAAAAAAGTTCCCCTTTTTTTACACATTTGTGTATAACGGTCCTTTTGAAGTGTGAATGATCCTTTAGATACTCTACAGGCCAGCTCTGATTTCTTGATTTACCCCAAGGTTGTCAGTACCCTCAGGTCCTAACGTACTAGTGTCATTAGTCAGGGACTTGTTGAAAAATGAAGAAACGTGTCGCTGCTCCCGAGAATACTTTCGCAACTGGGATGTCTTTAGGATGAATCTGTAAATTGCAGCATCCTACTGGTGTAAACATTATATATATTATATATATATATATATGTATTTTGCCTGAGGAGAGAAACGGTTTGGTATCCGAAATATAGCCTTTATTTTCCACATTTTGGCGTTTATATGGACTCCTTACATATGATATGTATGTATATATATATATATATATATATATATATATATATATATATATATATATATATATATATATATATATATATATATATATATATATATATATATATATATATATAGAGAGAGAGAGAGAGAGAGAGAGAGAGAGATGATGATGATGATGATGATGATGATGTTTTATGCCGAGTCGATTAGCCTCATTTAATATTTAAAAAAAAATTTATTCTTTTGATTTAATATAACAGATGTTCATAATGTGAATCACTCTTGCTTGCATTTTCAAATTTGTTAAATGCATTCTGTGAGGAGAAACAACTAGTAAGGGTAAAAAAAAAAAAAAAACTTAGAAAAGTTCGCCTGCTGTGATACTGAACCGTAATATGTTTTGAGAGGAAGCCCGTTTCCACCCCCCGAAAATTCGGTACCTTCGTATCTGCGCGAATTCGAAACTTTTCGACCTTTAAGCCATTATTATTAAGACTCTGGCAAACGCCAGCTCTTTCTCCGTACCCTCGATAGCCCACCTGTTGGCAGATGATTGCTATATTGGGACACGGGGGCTCTGAGATCATGTCGTGGCTCCGTTTCAATCACCAAGGTGTTAGCGTTTGGCGGCTTTTGCTTATTGATTTCACTAATTATTCCTGAGGCCTATTGGAATGCCATCAACGGTGAGGCAGTGCTTTCAGTGTTTTGTTTGTTTAGAGAGATTTTAACACTCTCTCTCTCTCTCTCTCTCTCTCTCTCTCTCTCTCTCTCTCTCTCATCACTTTGTTTTAGTTGGTATTCATGCAGGGGCATGGAACTCAAATGGTCGTTTATACCTTGCTTGGCTCCTAATATAGCAGGCTTTTTTTTTTTTTAATAATAAACCTGGTTGTTTATCTAGTTCTTTGGTTATGTTGATGTGGCTTTAAGTTGGGAGTTTGTGAACTCTCTCTCTCTCCAAAGCGCGCGCACAGATACAAACGGCATTAAGGTAACACCTTCCCCCTAGGTGAAAACTATTATAAATAATATCTCTCTCTCTCTCTCTCTTTGACTTGAAGGTCATTGAGGTAACCGTTCCCCCTTTCATCTTGGTGAAGACTATCAAAAATAATTCTCTCTCTCTCTCTCTCTCTCTCTCTCTCTCTCTCTCTCTCTCTCTCTCTCGGACGTGCTAGGGCAGCGAGAGACAAGATGGGTGGAAGTGAAGAAGAAGAAGAAGAAGAAGGAGGAGGAGGAGGAGGAGGAGGAGGAGGAGGAGGAATGTAGATGTAATCACGGGCGGCTCAGCTATGAGGAAAATCGATGCCAATATTCACCCGAAAAGATCAGAGAGAAAAATGGCTCGGAGATTTTAAGTTAACTTTTCCTGGAATAGGACTGGAGAGTCTTTTTCTCGCCGAAGAATTGTCCTGTAGCTTTCTTTCCAGGACGCTTTGTTGTGTGTGATCTGGTTGTGACAGTAATCGAGAGTGATTTGCGGTCCTCAGACCCCAAATATGATTGATCCTGTACCGTTAGAACTGAGGAATTTACTTGCAATTTGTTGCTTAGTTTTGAGTTACATGATTGTGACAGAAGTCTATAGTGATCTGAGTTCCGTAGACCATAAATATGATTGGTCGCCCTCTGTGAAAACGGAGAAATTTACGCACAATTTAGTGTTATTTAGTCTTCCTCTACGTGTATATGGAAAATCTCTCTCAGCTGTTAAAAGGCCCCTTTCGTTCCCTTTACTGTACCTCCCTTCATATTCTCTGTGTTCCATCTTACTCTCCATCCTCTCCTAACAATGGATTCCTAGTGCAACCGCGAGGTTTTCCTCCTGTTACACCTCTCAAACCTTTTTCTGACAATTTCCGTTTCAGCGCTGGATGACCTCATCGGTCCCAACGCTTGGCCCTTGGCCTAAATTCTATATTCAATTCAGTTCAGCTGTTAACATGGTTACGGTGCTAGTCATCCTTTTCTTATCTGTGTCCACCGTGTTCGTTTCAAGTGCTTGGATTTGAGGAGTCGTGTTTGTCTTAAGGAAATGAGTCTGGTTCGTTTCTTGAGTAAATTATGAAGTTCACAAGACTCAAGTGGCCGTCCGCCTTATCTCTGAGGAGTTACGAATTGTAACCAGTTTCTCCTTATCGGGAAATTTGTGAGTTTGCTCGAGTTCACACGGTACTTGATAATTTGCCCCGAGAGCCTATTTATTAATTAGCTTGGTATTATAGTTCTTGAGGGCATGCGATGCATCATTATTATTTAGGGATGTTCGACCAAGGTCAGATGATTTGGCAGATGAAGTTGCGCTTAAACTTTCATAGATGTCTGGCTCTTGATATGTTTGTTAAGGTCAAAGGAGAGAACTGTATACTTACACACACACACACACACACACAAAAATATATGTGTGTGTATATATATATATATATATATATATATATATATATATATATATATATATATATATATACATACATATATATACACATACATTATACATACACACACACACACAGAGTCACTCTGTGTGCGCGTTTTATGTAACGAACACATACAAGTTAAATCCGGTAATGAAAGTTATAGATAACATTTCTTGTGACCGACACTGACCCTGTTTTTGTATTTTGCATTTGCCCTACAGCTTATTCTTGTATTATGTTGGACATATCACGGGATTTCGCACATAGAACTAACGTCAAAGCTGTATCAGTAGGCCAAAACGTATGTCGGTAACGTAACGCTTTAGCGAAGTTAAGGTGATGTTGGCATTCCACGTACGGAAGTGGGCTGAACACCGAACAGAACCGGTATAGCTGTCAACGTTGTACGTATAACCTCCAACTCGAATCAGACCGGAAGTTACCAGTACGAAAAGTATGTTTTATTATTTTATTCGCGTCTCATAATCAGCCGAGACAGATTCATTGAAATGGAGAGCCGTTATTCGGTCGTTATTGGTGAGTAACTTTTGGTGGGTATCTTTGTGTTAGGATGATAGAGACTCTCTCTCTCTCTCTGTACCCCCCGGGCGAGCGGGCATGACCTTGGTCAGACGCGGATGAGCGGACTCGTCAATTGCTTGTCTGAAAATATCGAGGAAGATGGCATGGAGATGCGGAGAGAGGGTAAAAACAAAGAGAGAAGACGAGAATGAAGGGGGAATGTAGAAAGCTCTACGAATAGGATCAAAGCGTGAAAATCATGCCATAAACGTATCACCTGTAATTTAACTTTTACCTTATTGTTGCGAGTGATAAAACTAATTGTGTTATGTTTTATGTAACTTAACATTTTTTTCATTGCCAGCTGCCTCTAATGTTTTGCTTTCCGCGATACAAATTATCCAAGTATTCGCTCACGTGTTGTGCTACGTAATGAAAGCTTCATCAGATTTGGTATTACCAACCTTTTGTTTTTTTTTTAACGATTGGAATATCTATATACGGTTTGTCACCTTTTCTTAGAGACGAAACAATTCCTAAGTGAATTATTCGAGTCTGTTTTAGAAAGTCCTTGTGCTTTGCCACTGAATATCTGGGCCTAACCGATATTCTTGCTAGTTGTAGGTTATTGGGTTAAAGCTCTTCTGTCTTAGGGGACGGGAGTCGCGCTGCCTCCTTCTATCGGCGTCTTCATGCGAAGAATACATTGCTCTCTCTCTCTCTCTCTCTCTCTCTCTCTCTCTCTCTCTCTCTCTCTCTCTCTCTCTCTCTCTCTCAGGCTGGCGAGTTCAATTGGTCTGTGTTTATGCATCGAATGTCAGCATTTTCTCGTTGTAAAGCTTGTATTTAATTTTGCTTGTATTTTAGTGATTTTAAATATTACAAATTTGTTAATTTTGTTTTTTTCTATTTTCAGAACAACGCTGCAAGTCCAAAGATTGCCTTTAGAAACCATGAGGGGGTGAGTATTTGTTTTTAGTGTGTATTTTAATGTCTGATTTTGTGAGGAAAATACTCACTTTTCATAATCTATTTCTGTGAGCTTGCAACTTGAAATTCTTCTTGTCATTTATTATGGTCCTTTGTTTCACACTTTCCCATTTATAAGTATTAATTTGTATGTGTCAAATATAAATCGGTTTGGATAGTAAGCTAAACTTGTATGTTTGTGAGTAATTTTGAATCAAGTAGAGTTAGATTATATGATGAAAAATTATGTGAAGATTCTTTTTGTCGGTATATAAACAGAAGGAACCTCATAGTCATGATGAAATCGCGGTCAGTGGATAGACACTTTTCTAATTTTTCAGTTTAGATATCCGCTCTTAGAGTTGAGTCCGAGCACATCCGTTACTCCACAGACCGGAATAGGATTTCTGGAGATTTCCTGGCGGTCGGTCCGTCCGTCCCGAATTGAAGAATATGTGGAATTTAAATGAGAAGGAACGTTCATTTCCCGACTTCCACTTCCGGACGTGATGAAAGGAAAAAATATTCATTGCGCTCTCTCTCTCTCTCTCTCTCTCTCTCTCTCTCTCTCTCTCTCTCTCTCTCTCTCTCTCTGCTACCACATCATTTTCCCCTCTCAGCCTTTCATTAGAAAGAAAGTAGGAAATCTCTTGCGGTCTGGGATTCTTTATGTACAGTGTGTGGGCAGTAACACACTTGATATACAGTGTTGCGCTAATGCTTCTTCGCAGAAATGCTATGGTATGTATTCTCATTTGTGAGATATGTAATTCACATACTTGTGCTTCGCCCTTTAAAATACGGAGAATTCACATATCCTGTGCCTGCGTCATCTCTGGTGTGTGGAAATAGGGGGTTCCCTTTCTCCAGCAAGATCCGCTCGAGTGGATGGGACTTGGTATAATGAATGATGGGCATTGCCCTGATAAACTCCTCATTGGAAGTTGTGTTTTTCGGAACGCATGGCAACAAGAGAGAGAGAGAGAGAATGAAGAGACCGTAATTTAAAAAAAAAAACAAGAAATTAATTCGCTCGGCAGCATTTTGAAAGGCGATTTTTTTACAGAAATAGAATTCGTAGTAGTTATGTTGCTGATGACGTCACTGGAGCGTCCCGGCTATGGCTGCTGACGTCATCGCAAGCCCTTGGGAGGTATTATACACGGTTGTAGGACCTCGCGCGCTGTTAAGAGGGAGCGATTCCGTCTTCGAATCCTTATAGATTCCTATCAGTAAAAGGAGGTCTGGGGATATTTTCGTGGTCTCCTGAATACACGGAGTGTGAGATGCTGCTTACTTGGGTGTTTACTGGTTTGTCAGCGAGTAGTAATTGTGAAGTAGATACGGAATAGAGTGGTAGTTATCTCTCTCTCTCTCTCTCTCTCTCTCTCTCTCTCTCTCTCTCTCTCTCTCTCTCTATATATATATATATATATATATATATATATATATATATATATATATATATATATATATATATATATATATATAGTGTGTGCCATACAGAACAGACGTCTGGGGAGATTTTTTTTTTTTTAATTTGGGTAGACCTTGTTCTTTATTTTTATGTTAATCTCCAAAGGAAGATTCAAGGACGGTATATTGGTCTCAGCAATGAGTTCCTTTGCCGTGTAGCATAACCTAGGTATAACTTGAATCGTTTTAGAAGGTTCAATTTAGGTGTGCATATTTCTCCCGCTTGGTACAATAATTTAAGATTTAGTTTCATATTTTTGATAAGCATATATATATATATATATATATATATATATATATATATATATATATATATATATATAGAGAGAGAGAGAGAGAGAGAGAGAGAGAGAGAGAGAGAGAGAGAGAGAGAGAGAGAGAGAGAGAGAGAGAGAGAGAGAGAGAGAGAGAGAGCGCTTAGTCCCCTCTCGGTCGCAAATGGCGGTACCTCACGTACGTTACCTGCCGGCTAATGAGATATTAATGTGATTGGAAATTCCTCATCTATTCCTCCCTTGCCCTTTTCATATCTCCCTCCCTCTCCCTCTCTCTCTCTCTCTCTCTCTCTCTCTCTCTCTCTCTCTCTCTCTCTCTCTCTCATGACTTTTCAAACCTCTCCCCCCGCCCCCCACGAAAAAGTTGAGGGGAATGAATGGCGTCCAGCAAAGGTAGTGCCGTACACCTGTGCTTAATGTGTGAGCGCACACCTGTCGTTTTGTTGAGATGGCTTTGAATAATTCAAGTGAAGTGATTCTGGGCCGACGGATTGCTCCAGGAGTTCTGATATTCGATTTGATTAACGTTATTATGGCTATATTTGTCCTTAATTAATTTTCAAGCAATAAGCTCTTGATATGATTTTTATTTTTATTTTTTATTAATTTATAGGTAATCAAGTATTGATATGATTTTGTCTTTACGTAATTACATTTTGAGGCTTACTGTAGCCGTTTATCATTTAGTTTTACGATTTATTTGAGATTTTAATGTAAAGGTGTCCTGATAACAGTATCGGGCAAATCCTTCAGTATTTTTTTTTTAACTTGAATACTTTTTTTGCTTATTTAATGCTTTTGTTTATTTTTTTTTTTATTATAAGCTAATTTGGCTATTTTAGATTCCAACAAAGGTTAAAGAGGTTTAGAATCAGCAGGAAGAACAAATTTCTCGTACCGCGTCCTCGGCAGGGGAAAAAAAAAAGCTCCCTTCCTTAAGAAAATATCCGCCTGTCAGGAACAGTGTTTCCTTGTCAAGCAAAATGTTTTGTTCCCTCCTTCTCGGAGAAATAATGTGTCCTTAGGAATGGCGGTAATCTCTGCTGAAGGAATGATGTGGCGTTAGGAATGTTCTGTATATTTTCAGCAAACAAACAAAAGTAGCATTTTTATTTTTTTCGGGAAGAAAGGTGGTCTTTTAAAAAAAAAAAAAAAAGATAATATTCAGGAAGAAGGTCGTTAGATGCATGACGAGAAGGAAGTTTGTGCATAAATGCGCCGAACTTCTTCGGCGCAGTCGAGGTTTTCTGTACAGCCGCCACAGCGTATAATCAAGGCCACTGAAAATAGATCTATCTTCCGGTGGTCTCATCAGGTACGAAAATGACAAGTTTATTGAGAAACATTTTCGCAGAAGATTGTCGGAGGAAAAAGTCGTTTTTCCCCTGTTTTCACATCTTGTTCATTTTTCCCGTTGATTAGAAGGCTGTTCTCATGTCAGGATGTGGACATCTTCCCAGGACCTTTACCTTACAGAAAAGATTGCTGAAAGTGGTGATTTGCCTGTTCCCAAGAATGGTGATTAAGTTTTAGACAATCGCGGGAAGGTGTTAGCTTTAGTCATCCTTTCTGGTCTCCCCCTCGACGTGAAGCCTCCGTTAGTGCATTTACTCCAAGAACAGTATGCGCAGATCATCAGCATCCACCTTCGCTGGAGGCTCTATGTTGTCACATTGCCCCGTGCCAGAAGGATTACAGTTTTTGTTCCGTCAAGTTCCCTTTGCAAGACAAGTAGCGTATGAAGCGTGTTCTGTACGTAAGTAGTTTCCCTCTTGGAATAATGATGATAAGCGGAAGAAAACTACCACCGCAAGATTACCGGAAAAATAAGGTGCAGTTTGCTTGCAAGGAAGCAAGTCATTACTGGCTTATCAGGGATGAAAATTTGCCCGCAAGCTTTAACAGAAAAGAAAGGGACCCCTGTTCTTGGTCGCTGCGCTATTGTTCCTCCTCCTCCTCCTCCTCCTCCTCCTCCTCCTCCTCCTCCTCCTCCGCAAAGACTAGTTCGATTATTCATATCTCCTCTCTCTCTCTCCCCCCAATTTCTTGTTCTGATCCTCAAATTTTCGATCAGTTTTAAATGTCACCGCTGCCTCCGTGTGTGTTCTCGGTCGCAACAGGAAGTTGACTCATGGGAGGAGCGCGTTTGTTTCGGTCGTTCGTCTGTGATTGCAAGCCCAGACGTCGTAGCGGAGCAAATGGCCTATTTATGGCACGGTGTGAATGATTGCTTTGGGGCACCAAGCATTTATTTATTTTTTTTTTCCTTTCAAGGTTAATGCCCTTAATGGCACCCTCGTAGTTCAGTAGCCTTTTACAGTATGTATGGATAGTCATGTTTGTGACCAGGGAGGGAAAATGAGTGTGAATGCGGCATGGAGGGGGGGAGGGGTAGGGTTGTTTGAGAGAGAGAGAGAGAGAGAGAGAGAGAGAGAGAGAGAGAGAGAGAGAGAGAGAGAGAGAAGTAACTTATGAGGAAATACAATGTGGAAACCATATTCGAAGGGGAATGGGTTGATTAAGCAAACCCCCATTACCCTTTTTCCACTAACTCTCTCTCTCTCTCTCTCTCTCTCTCTCTCTCTCTCTCTCTCTCTCTCTGTCAACCTCCTCTTACCACGCCCACCTTGAGAGATAAATGCAGGGTTGTGTCAATGGCACTTTTTAAAGATGATCTCTCCCGGTCTGCTCTCTTCTGATCTCGCTCTCGTGCGTACCGTCTCCCCTCTTTCTTTCACATAACTCGGATTTCGAGGGGCTGGAATCGCCCTGTCTGGGTTGGGATCGCAATGAGGATTATGAAAGGAATTTCTTCTTCACCCCTCTTATTTGCTGGAAATAAAGAAAATTATTTTCAAAGGTCTCGTTTCAAGAAGAATGTCATATGTTTTATTTTCAAGAACCTGTTTACAGTATTAAAGTGAGAGAGAGAGAGAGAGAGAGAGAGAGAGAGAGAGAGAGAGAGAGAGAGAGAGAGAGAGAGAGAGAGAGATAATGCGATTATCTCAATCAGTATCCTGTGTATCTTGATACGTCACGAATTGATTTCGGTTCAGGGAGTAAGAAAAATTAATCCGTACCTTGCCAATAACCTGTAATTTTTTTTTTTTTTCGGGGGCGGGGTTATGTCGTGAATTGCCTTTGTTTCAGAGCAAGAGAGAGAATAGGAACTTGTTTATCGCTCTATTTAGAAGCTCTTTTCATCTAGAGGTTGAAGAAATCTCTCAGTGTGACTGAAGGATTTCCAGTGCGATGACACCCTTTAAAAAGAGAGGATTTTTGCTGGAGAGTAGTGTGTCGAGTTCATAGGAAACGCATCTACTTGTTACAGTCTCAAGTATTTACGTATTCTCGGTTTGCGTTACTCACGCGTGTGCGTGTTTGGTACGCAGTCTGGAAAGCTTATGCGTGTGGAAGAGAGAATCTTTCCCCCCTTCCTTTTCGATAATTGGAAATTCTCATATATTCTTCATTTTCCTTTAAAGGAGAAGGGACATGTGGAGACTCTTTTTGAATTGTGCTCTGTTTATCCAACTTTTTTTGCTTTTATCGTATTCATATCGACTCGGTATTGAGGTCCTGTCATATAGCACTGACTGAACGACGGTCTGTTCGAGTTATTTGTAAAACTGAGGACACATTAAAAAACGACACACACATTACATTTGCAAAACTAAGACACATTACATTTGCAAAACTAAGTCACATTACATTTGTAAAACTGAGACGCACATTACATTTGCAAAACTAAGACACACTACCTTTGTAAAACTGAGACACATTACATTTGTAAAAACTGAGACATTACTTTCCCATGGGCAGCACAGCAGGCTGTATCGAACAATGAGACAAAGAGAAGAAGCTGTTGCATTGTAGCGTAAGGTCAGTGTCGCAGTGCCTTCTGCAATCCGTTCACACAGGATAATTTACGAAGTCAAGACGAATTGAGTACAAGGAAAAAAAAAAACAGCTCAAGCAGTTATCAGTCGTTACAGTATTAAGGTCAGGGGTTTAGAGAGTGGCTTCTCTCTCTCTCTCTCTCTCTCTCTCTCTCTCTCTCCAATGGTATTATTGATTACGATTTCTGGAGCGTTTTTGTATAGTGGACAGACTTTGTAATGTCATGAAATAACGCTTTATTTTGTCTCACTTTGGCGTCAGTCTATATTTCAGAACCCTTATTTATTTTGTTGAGGTTTGCTGAATAAATTTCACTACTTTGCAGCCTTGAGTGTAAAAGATAGGGGTTTTGATTTTATGTACTGTAGATTTACATTACACACTTTTTTTAAAGACATTTATATAGCATCTTTTTATAGACACTGATTTGATTTTGTATATCTCTTATGGTTCTTATAGTAAAAAAATATTACCTTCTTTTTTAAAATGTTTGGTTTACTTTTATTATAATTTTTAGTAGACATGTATATCGCCTCCTTTTGCGAGTTGACACCCCGCTTTCTTGTTCTACACCCTCTTTTATTTTTGTTTATGCTGTTACCAACTTCCTAAAGTATTACTACAAAAGCTTTGAATAAAGGTGAAGATTGCTTTATGGATAAGCAACAATTTACCTGGTATTTCACTTAGCTGTTGTGCATTGCATGTCTACCTAAAATTATCCAAGTACGCGGAAGGACCTCTCTCTCTCTCTCTCTCTCTCTCTCTCTCTCTCTCTCTCTCTCTCTCTCTCTCTCTCTCTCTCTCAGGGATCTTTTATTGTTCACGTATTCCATGTACAACTTCTCCAGTAACACAGAGACCAGTTTGCTTAGCTTTCGATAGTATTAGCGAGCGGGTCTGGGAACTAATGGAAGATATAAGGATGACACCGCCACATATGGTCCTACGCTATTTTAGATCACGAATTGGTCTTTATTTGAAGGTAGTCTGTCCTGTATGGACAGATATTACTTCAGAACTATGCTTCAGCATAGAGTTTGGTTGTACTGTTAAGGGGAAAATGCCCCGTGCAGTTTCGCAGGCAGTTGTTGACTCTGATAGAACTGTAACTGGATATCATCGATGTCTGCAACTCCATTTCCCCATCTTATGAGATCTCATTGAAAATGGTTGTTGTTTAACCCATTCCTATGGGCTCCATTGTAGTTGGATTTGTGATCTATTGGTGCATGTGGAGGACCTAGTTGCGTCTAGGCTTTGGCTGTTGTTTCTGTTTGTTATCGAGTTGTTTAATGAGTGTAGTTGTTCGTATATTAAGAGACAACTTACTAATACAATCAGTAACGTTTAATAAAGCACAATATAACTGGCTGTCCCAATATGCAGGTGTCGTTTGTGATTTTGTTTCTTACTTCCAATTATACAAGGACAGTTTTTGCATGTGGAAAGAGAACGTGGCACCGAGTTTATAAAATATTAAATATCCACAGGTCTTTCGTTAGACGAATCGTGGCAATATTTCCGCTGGCAGCTCTATTGATGGTTTACAACAAACGTGACTCACTGCCAATATTCTTGGAAAGTATTGTTCCCGTTCTGAGTCACTCGGGATGGCGTGGTGCAGCTGTTATTGAGGGGCAGTTAGCAGCGTACGTCTTCTGTTGCCGTAGATTATATCCCCGACCTGTCTTGTCTCACAGAGTTTCAGTCTCTCTCTCTCTCTCTCTCTCTCTCTGAAACAAAAAGGTACACTACCTACCACGCAGGAGAATGGAGAACTGTTTACTCTGTGCTACACGATTTTCACTGTAAAAGTTGCATAATGCAAAATTGAAAGTTATTGCGAGATCCAGTCTAAAGCTGACGTTTCTGTACGTTACAATATATCCTTTGATAACGCTAAACAGAAAAAAATGCTATTGCACATTATTGTCTTTGGCTGGTAGAGATAGATTTTGCACAGATTCCTTACATTCGATATCATGGTGGCTGTAGTGGGAAAGAAAATAAGAAAATGTGTTTCAGTCCTTTTACAGAATCGGTCTGCTGCTGTGAAGGCATCGAGTTTCGTTTTGAAGAAACGACAAATGTCATGCAAAACAAACTTTGATATATAGACGAAAAGCCGCGATGTCAAAGTAATTTCTCTCTCTCTCTCTCTCTCTCTCTCTCTTTTTAAGATTGTAGACGGGCTGTTGCAAATGAAAACATTCTTCTAGCTATATGACCTTTCAACACATTTTCTTTATTTCCCTGAAATACCAGCTTGACCTTCAAGTACAGGAATTATTGATTGGAATGCTTGTTGTTGTTGTACTAATTCGTTCTCTTTTCTGTTCCAGGTGAGTTGTTGGGATTTGGTGGCGTTTGGTCTCAGAGTGGGTAAGATATTTACGCGATTTTCCAGTGGCAAGAAATTTGAGGCGGTTTTTTTTTTCTTTCTTTTATTTCATCCATTGACTCGAATGTAATTAAGTTACTGTTAAATGTAGGGCGGTTTATATAATGCACTTCGTGAGGGTAAATCCTTTGGGAATATTAGAATTGCAGAAAAGTTTTAAACTACCTCCCGCAAAGAGATTTTTGCTTATGGTCCGGACTGTTTGTTTTTTTAAAACTATTACGCAAAATATTGTTTGTGGAATTTTAGGGAAATTTCCCTAGAGGCAGGGTCTTATCTTCGGCAACAAGAGACGTTACGGGAGAGAGAACACCTATTGTTGAGCTGGTGGAATTCTTATGAGTGGTATGCGTTTGCGATCTCGTGGCTCTCATATTAGTTAAGGAATAGTTTATCCAGAAGAGTATATTTTACCACATGTCAATGAGGTATGCTTGTATCCAAGGCGTTTCACTACTTCGAAATATGTTGCGCGTAAGCGAATTGTCATACGAATATCCAGCGGAAGGATTCCTTTATCAAGAGAGCTCTTGCAAAGCTCTAAAAGTTTCCCTGCGTAACTTTGTTGGCGGTAATGGTGTAGAGAGTAAACTGTCATTCTTTAGAGTCATAGTATTAAGCCCCTAAGTTTCAATGATAGTTGCTTTGCTTTGTATTTTACTTTGATAAAACATAAAGTTGGTGGTCTTTCGCTTAGTTCTCTTCTGCTTCAGTTTTCCCCAATGTTTATCAGTTCATGAGGAGTTTAATGTCAAGTACTGTATATCACCTCATTCATTAGGCTTCATTGCTTGTTCCAGAACTAGAAATGGCCATGCAAATGTCAGCCGCGGGGGCCTTCTCATCAAGAAGACCTTCGCCTCTATGTAAACGGTTAGATTGTCGTCATAGTCCTCACCATCCCATTATGCGTCGGTGGTGGGTTGGTGATAAGTGGCCAGACCTAACGGTTGTGATGAAAAAAAGGGGTGCACTTCACGTCACTTCATCAGATCTTATGGCACTGAATTGTTCTGTGGAGATTATAAGGATAAGTGTGGCAGTGGCTGTTGTTGGTTCTTAATCTCTGGAGGCACATCCATTACAGGGACTGCCTTATTGTCTGTGGTCTGGTGGTCTTGACTCCTCGCCTCGCCACCTAAAGGGCCAGGGTTCGATCCCATGGAGATGTCGACGGGCTTTAGGAAGTGGAGGTACCTTTGTAGTTAGTTTCTGTGGTTGGTCGCAAATATGGTGCAGAAGTAGGTGGGACTGGAGAGCTTATTCCAAAGGTAACTGAAAAGGTAGCACCTCTTAGACCACCCCTTCCCTCTAAAGGAGATATATATATATATATATATATATATATATATATATATATATATATATATATATATATATATATATGTGTGTGTGTGTGTGTGTGTGTGTGTGTGTAACTGAATCACAAAAATATGGAACATGATGAATATATAAATAAAGACAAAAAACACGAAGGAAAGAGGAACACTGGAGTGCTGCAGAGGCCTTTCGACTGTCGTCCTTTACTTAGCAAGTAAAGGACGACAGTCGAAAGGCCTCAGCACTCCAGTATTTCTCTTTCGTGATTTTCTCTCTCTCTCTCTCTCTCTCTCTCTCTCTCTCTCTCTCTCTCTCTCATGTATATATATATATATATATATATATATATATATATATATATATATATATATATATATATATATATATATATATATGTATGTATGTATAATGACTTTTAGTGTCTCATTCCCGAAGCAAGTAAAAGTTTCACCGCAGATACACTACGGTCTGCGATGATATTGATTGATAGGTACGGAGGTTTATAACAGCGGTACAGCCAGCACTCTGCACCAAACATACTGATATCCATTGTCATGAAAAGGTTTAGTGACTGAATTCCAACTCATGAAAAGACCATGATCTGTTCTCAACATCTCGTTAGAGGTAAATTGGACTTTTTGGGTGGTCTGCGCCCGTGTGGGAAAGTCATGGCTGGCTCAAAAATAGTTATTGCTGTTATTCCTAGCAAGTGGGCGTCTTAAAAAAATTTTCTTTCTTTTTTTTTTATCTAGTGACATTGTCGATGCTTCGTTTGTCCTTGGTTTGATTTTTGAATATGGAATAGTTTTGGTAATTTTAATTTCTCAGTTTTCCTTTTTGAAGTCATTTTATCGGCATATTTCTTTTGTACCAGAATGAAATTTATTCTGACACTGTATACCAGAAAATTGTTAATGTATAATACTGTATAATAGGAAAATAGTTTTAATCATGAAGGCTCTATTAAGTTTCTAAAAAGAGAAATTGGCCCCCTTTTCACTCCTTGCCTTGCAAGAGAGAGAATATCATTATCTGTGCTTTCCCCCCGAAAAAATCTCACGCCATTTTCTTTTATGAATCATTAGTCATTTTTTTTTTACATGGAGAAGTGATAGGAAATTAAGATGATGATCGTATCTCCATATGCGTTTATTATTATTATTATTATTATTATTATTATTATTATTATTATTATTATTATTATTATTACCTCTCGTGCTTAATGAATTGTGATTTATGTCTGTGTAAAAGTAAATTGCCGATTAAATTAATGTCCTTGGATTTTTTCAGTGTGACGTGTTGATAGCGCTAATTAAAAATTCAGGACCTTTGGTGGAGAGATAGAGGAAGCAACTGCACCAGTGAATTAGGGACTTTACATATATATATATATATATATATATATATATATATATATATATATATATATATATATATATATATATATATATATATTTTACATTACATATATAGAATGTGGAGCTGTTACCGTAGATGCAGAAACATCCTTACGGAGAAGCCTTTGCTATCGTGTATGAGGAAGTGTTATTCAGTTTAGGGAATAATTGTTTTCAAGTGCGGGGAAGCAGTTGACATCATGTACGAGGACTCTCATTATGTTGCTGTTTTATTTGTAATGCTGTTGTATCGTATAAGGCATGCACAGGGAAGCAGGAAGTGCCGTGAATTTTTCAACATTTATGTGACTCTGGGTTGCCAAGTCTGTAGTCTCTCTCTCTCTCTCTCTCTCTCTCTCTCTCTCTCTCTCTCTCTCTCTCTCTCTCTCTCTCTCTCTCTCTCATATATATATATATATATATATATATATATATATATATATATATATATATATATATATATATATATATATATAATTATAAACTTTATCACATACACAATTGTTCTGTGCATTAGTACAATTACCAACAGGACCTCATTCAAACTGGATGGTATCTAGTGGAGATATTTATTCCAAAAAGTTACAAGTTTTATATATATATATATATATATATATATATATATATATATATATATATATATATATATATATATATTTGTGTGTCAATGGACGTGATCATTTTTGATTGACAACTTGTGCCTCATTGAATAAACATCAGCGTGGTAATTCATTGCCTGCCAAAGTTGAGCTGGTTAGCTAAGACCTGTTCGCTTGATGTATCCTGAGCATGTGTATTTTTCCTCGGCCCACATGTGCGTGCATCCATTCGTGAGCCCGGCCATAAAGTGAGCCATATATGGCCCCAGTGCATGACACACTATCAGCTCTGCTCAGTGAGAGAGAGAGAGAGAGAGAGAGAGAGAGAGAGAGAGAGAGAGAGAGAGTGGGGTGTTTGTGTACGTCCAAGTCGGTTTCAGAAAGCTATAAGTGGAAAATATGCAGGGAACTGGTTTACGAAAACTGGTACTGTGTGATCGTCTGTGTGATTGTCCGTAACGTTATGAGTGAAAGTCCTTGTGTAATGTGTGTGGATATATTCTTTACTTTATGTATTTCCCTTTACCTTCTCTTACTATCCTAATGAGAGCCATATTCTTTGGAAGCTTGAATTTCACGTCAGTCTCCCCCCCCCCTTGTGGGCTTGTTTCACATGAGTAGGGTTCTTCATCTGAATAATAATATTAATAATAAACTTGGTCTGCGTGAAGTAGTAATAATAATAATAATAATAAATAATTTGGTCTGCGTTATGCCCCTACCTTGTTAGTGGGTATGCTGATATTGGCTATTTCATTTTAAATCTCTCTCTCTCTCTCTCTCTCTCTCTCTCTCTCTCTCTCTCTCTCTCTCTCTCTCTCTCTCTCTCTCTCTCTCTCTCTCGACGACTGTGGAAATGCCGTTGAGAGGGAGATACGAAGTCTTTTGTGGAAGTGTAGGGGAGGGGAGGGAAGGCGCCTTTTGCAGAGTCTCGTGGTCATGCAACTTTTACTTTCGAAGGTGCTCTCTCTCTCTCTCTCTCTCTCTCTCTCTCTCTCTCTCTCTCTCTCTCAAGACTTTCGAAAGCTCTCTTTTGTAGCTACTACTTTTCCGTTTTCCCTTTACATTCTCTTGGCTTCCTTTATTGAAATATGAGGCACGCTTGAGAGAGAGAGAGTCCACCAGAACAAATGATTATGCAGGTTATTTTAAATTTATATTTAATTTATTTTTTATTTTTTTTTTGTCAGTCATTGATCACCGTTTTGGAACAGCGAAACGCAAAAAGAGATTTTGACTTTAGGCGCGAACGCAAAAATCATCCTTGATTCTAAGTAATGCGTTGTGGCTACTCTAAATCTCGAATTGCACAGTTGCACGCCGAGTCATAAACCCACACACACACTCACATACACACACACACACACACACGTGTAACTCGCGGATCAATGATTGGGTTTTTGAGGGGTGTTGCAACGGACGTCTAAAGCTCTTGTGCTGTTGCTGGCCCGTCCTCCTGCAAGTGACGAGATTGCAAAAACGGCATTGAGTCTGGAGAGAGAGAGAGAGAGAGAGAGAGAGAGAGAGAGAGAGAGAGAGAGAGAGAGAGAGAGAGTTCACTCCAATGAGAATTGCCTGCTGGTTGATGAACGGAATAAGAGAGAGAGAGAGAGAGAGAGAGGGAAAATTCAATCCAATTAGAATTGCCTGCTGGTTGCTGAATGGAGTGAGAGAGAGAGAGAGAGAGAGAGAGAGAGAGAGAGAGAGAGAGAGAGAGAGAGAGAGAGAATGGAAAATTCAATCCAATTAGAATGAAAGAGAGAGAGAGAGAGAGTGTGTGTGATAGAAAATTCACTCCAATGAGAATTGCCTGCTGGTTGCTGAACGGAATGAAAGAGAGAGAGAGAGAGAGAGAGAGAGAGAGATTTTTATTGGTGGAAAATCGAGTCTGGTATTCGATGTTGGCATTTCAAGAAGCGAATTGAAATTGAAATTTAAGAGGGTAATGGAAGTGATGGCTTTGGTTAACGCCACACTTCAGAGTGTGTGTTTGTGTGTGTGTGTGTGTGTGTGTGTGTGTGTGTGTGTGTGTGTGTGTGTGTGTGTGTGTGTGTGGCCTTGTTGAACCAGATCACCTTCGTCAGCCATCTCACGCAACTGCCTGAGATGAGATCAAGTTTGTCTCTGTAAACCAAGAAGACACTTTGGTAGGATGACAGTTTTTCAAAGATTTAGGAAAACAAAGCATTCGTACTGAAGGGTTAGGGTACTGATGGAGAAGTTACTAATCAAAATGAGTTCGTAGGCATCTTGGCGTTCATTCATATTATGCAATGGCCCAGCTTGTATAGTAGGTTATTCGTGCAGTATGAAGGTAATTATATTTTCCAGTTCATTTCGCATCAGTGCTTTAATGCCCTTCGTGTCAATTACGGTTTTATTTTATTCTCTCCGTAATGTCGGTCAATTTAACATAAAACACCATCTGAATTTCCGCCTGTGACCAACCAACCTTCGAACAAGGACTCGTGATAATATTAGGAGTTCATAACAAAGCTCATTTACCGAGTATTATACTTTCATACATAACCACCTGAAATCATACATAACCACCTGAAAATGATTTGGCCTTGGAACCAGCCACGCACAAGTGCTAAGGTGGAACATCTGTCGTGAATTGTATACCTATAGTTGGTGTGAGGCTAAATCGAAGCCTCTCGTTACGAGGTGATTGTGGTGGATGAGAGTTTGATTCCTCCCCCCAAAATCTTGCTTTTTAACATTAAATTCGTGTTTAGGTGTCACGTATTTTAAGATGGTTCCGAGAAGACTTGGCAATGCACGTGTGGCTGCGTTCATTGCATTCGCTTATATTTTTATTCTTTCGACAGTCTCGGCATGTGCCGGCAGAACCACCTCTCTTTTTACACGCAAATGAACTTTTTCCACTTCTTTTGCAATGAAGTGAAGTTTTCCCACTTCGTTTACACTTAGATGAACTCTTTCGTGTATTTGGTAGGAGCTTGTATTCGTAAAGTTCTGTCGTGTGATATGACTCTTAGTAATAAGTTGAAGATGTCTTGAGTTAGTTTTTAATATGTACCGTATTTAAGAATTAGCCGTTTCTCTTGAAATATCTTTACCTTAGAAAAAGGGCGACTATTGATTCATTAAATACGCACACATTGTATATATATATATATATATATATATATATATATATATATATATATATATATATATATATATATATATATATATATCCGCTTGACCTAAAAGGGGTTGACATTTAAATTTTAACCGCCGAATCATGGATTAACCCCATGTGCAGAAGACTCCTTGAAACTAGTCGCCTTATACCCTTGATGGATTTCATGCAATTAACCCCTTTATACTCGTACTCCTTATCAGCAGTACAACAAACCACCCTATATTCACTGCGCCATTTGCTTGTTCACTTCTACCTCATAAGCACTCTTTCGCTTCCAAGAAGTCGGTCCTTCATCAGCCAGCCCCCTATTTATGCAAAGACTTCCGAATTATAAATTCTTCACCAACGCATCTTCTCCACGTTGTCCATTTGGCCACACCATCTCAAAAAAACGTTGAGCCATCCTTTGTAATCTTCTTGCCACCATTTCTGCATTCCCAAATTTCTCACCGTTCCCCGATGCTTTACTATAGAAACAATTTGTCCCAACAGCTTCAACCTCTTTTTCTTTCAGTCGTGTTCACCATCCGTACCTCACTCCCGTATTGGAGTGATGGCTCGACAGTTCCTCATACATTCCATCCCTTGCTACCATAGAGACTGTTTTCAATCTTTTGTACACATCTTGCTACCTCCCGTGCTTTTCCTATCCTGTAACTCGCCTCTAGCCTTATCCTACCATCATCCTGTATATTTACTGACATACCTATAGGTATAACATTAATCTTACTCGCATTTACTCGCAACTTTCATCTCAGTTTTTCCTCAGTATTCCCAGTCAGTGCTGTATTCATGTGCAACCTTCAGCCATTCCATTATACCCATTTTCCAGTCCCCAAATTTTGCATCTATATTTATAGTCCTTCCTCTTGACTTCTCATGTCACTCCACCCATAAATATATTGAGCACCCATGAAGGCATGCGTATATATTGTGTACTTAACGGGAACTGGGTTTAACTATTAATTTTAAACTTAACCTTTGTTCCAACATAAATCTGATATGTTATTTTTTAACATGCGGTGACTTTTAGCTATGAAGAGGTGGGGTGTCAATGCTTACCTGGTTAAGCACTTTTATTTTTTTGACGTTAGAAGAGGTGTGTAAAATGAAGAGAGGGCACTGTAGGGCACTTGTGTTGATGGAATAGGCTTTGATAATGAGTGGGACTTAGGGAATTACCGCTTTTGAAATTCGTCTAAAAAATATTTCTCTAACGGTATTCTAGAACGAGAGAGAGAGAGAGAGAGAGAGAGAGAGAGAGAGAGAGAGAGAGAGATTTAAACTTTCTCATACTTTGATCTAGTTCCCAGCTTCCCAAATCTTTTGTTGTTCTATAATTTTCGTTGGGAAAATACGAGATTCATCTTTTAAATGAAAATGTCGAAATTTTCCTATCCCCTTACAGTCTTTCGCCTTACGAGGGAAGCGAAACCTTTTTTCCCCTCCCCCCACAGACGTCCGTGTCATAAGGTGGTTG
>NC_089790.1:5402500-5492500 GCF_040412425.1 Macrobrachium rosenbergii | reverse complement strand
GGGGTGTTGCGCCCCCTCCTCTATATGGGCCACCATGCTGCTGCTGCCGCCGCAACTCTCTCTCTCCTTTCCCTCCCCCCTCCGGCCCGCCCACCTCCCTCAGTCCCGCCGTCATGGGTCCCGATTTGAGGTGGCCTTTCGTCAGCCCTGAGCTTTATTCAGCTCCGACGACAGCAGAGTATGATGATGCTTCCTTTACAATAAACTTTCAATATTTTTTTTTTTTTTACAAATAATCCCTTTTCCTCCTTCTCTCTCTCTCTCTCAGAGCTGCTCTATTGGGATTAGGGGGATCCAACTGCAGTCCATCTTATATAATCCAGAGTTAGGCATTTTGAATGATTTTCTTGAGTATAGAGTTGAATGAATTCATGACTTTGCGGTTGCAGTAATTGTTGTTGAGGGCAGTTGAACGGGGTCTCTGTGTAGAAGGGTTTTATTTTGGGGGTCTGTGAAGGTTTTGGGGGGATGCGGGTGGAGGAGAGACTATCTGGTGATAGTGACCTTCATGTGTCCTGTGACGCAGTTCTTACGTTCTGATTCTTGAAAATGGGGGGAAAAAATATTTATGGACTTCCAAAATGTCACTTGTTTTACGTTCGCCAACATTTTAGTTAGAAGTTCTTTCTTTAGGATTTTTTTTTATAGCTTTTTGTTTTGAGGGGGTGGGGTTAGGGTGTTTGTAGTTTCCCTTAAAGCGTTGGGGGATTTTTTGTTTTGTTTTAATGTAGGTACTTGATTATTATTGATTTTCATTGGGGTATCAGATGATTATGATAGTCATTGTCACTTCTTCATACGGGTTATAATTGTTTTAATCTCTCAGCTTTCGAAGTTCCTCCTATTAGCAGTTATAATGATTTTATTTAGCTAATGATTTTATTTGACTAATCGGGTCATTTCTACGAAGAGAGCAGCTGTTCACGTGATATGCTGTTGACTTTACCGGATTTACCGTTCACCAAAATCGACCATTTGCACTAGTGTCCCAAGGATTATTTTACCTTCTCTGGATTTAGCAGTTATTTGGCCTGTGGATTTGTGGAAAAGACAGAACGAGAGGTAGAAAAAAAAAGAGCACTAACGGCTGATACATAAATGTGACGTCAAAAGTGATATTATGTAAATGCGCGCTGATACAAATAGCATATGTTACTGACTACCTTGAAACCAGTGTTGATGTGCTTTTCATTTGAAAAAAGAAAAATAAAAAAACCGAGGTCGGGATATTCCAGTTACACACGTGTCAGTGAAACATCATTACGAGTGAAAGAAATACTGTTGGAATTGTGAGTGAAGAGTTAAAAGCCGAAAGGGGTTCGACCCCAAGAGGGGGAAATACGAATAGAATTTTGGTATTCGTTGGCAGACGATTAAATAGTTATATATTCTCGCCTCATTGTGCCTTAATGCCAGACGGAGCAGTAGTAGTGATTGCAAATGCAAGATTATCCCGTGGAAGTATATATATATACAGCCCAGCGTCTTCGTCTCGTTTCTCTCGCCTGGTAATCGAGGCAATGGGAGCTTTGGAACAAAGTGATAGTAACCCAAGTGAGAGAGAGTGACGGTGTCATGGAATTTTCAACCTAATATGTCAGTGACATAAGTGCGTGTATTCGAGAGTTGCCGTTGGAAGGAAAAACCCACGCCTTGACTAATCCGACCTTGGTTGGTGGTGGTGGTGTTGGTGTGGCGGTGTTGAAGGAGGAGGAGGAGGAGTTGGTGGCAGCCTCACTCAACCGACAGCTAAAGTAGTACCAATCTAAGGTGAGGGTTTAGGCGTGTCTAAAACCGGAAAACACACGTTGCCATATCTTTAAGTTCTTTGTAGAGGTGGCCAAAGTCAAACTCTGTATTCTTACTAATCCCCCCCAAGGGAAACATTACCCTAAGTCAAAACCTATGTCCAGTACAGATTATCCTCCTTTCAGACTCAGGTGAGGGGAATGCCCACTCCAATTGTCTTAGAAGGTTCGCTGGTATAAGTTTATTTTCCTTTATTCAGATAAATATTTATCATATGGTGTGTATTGGTATTAAAATTCAGAGTTATGAAACAGTTCTTTTTATTCTTAACTTATTTATCAACAATCTACAAAAAGAGACAAAACTAAAGGGAAATCACGGATATGGTAAATTTCATACATTAAACATTTCTTTATTTTCAGAAGCATTCAAGTAATAAATACAGTATATCTAATAAATAAGAATGATAATGATTCACTTTATTTCAGTTTGTGATCATATACATGTACAATGGTTTACAATGAGAACAATACAGAACAGCGTATAAAGACGAGAGATTTTAAGAGGACTCTCATCGGAAGACTCCTCATCTGAAGAGTCAAGACTTATAATAAATGAGTCAATATATTTGTCTATCAAAATATCTTTTGCTGCATCTTCCACTTGCAATTGCTCGGCGTGTCTTACAGCCTTCTCCCAATTTTCAGGTGTCACAGTATCCAGAGCTTCTTTAGTAAGTTCCGATAGATTTGTCATCTTAAAATTGTTTCGTTTCCTTATGAAACTTTTCACTTGGCCCCAAATTAGTTCTATCGGGTTGTATTGGCAATGGTAGGGAGGAAGCCGAATAATTTCATGCCCATTTTCTGCTGCAATTTTATCTACGACATACGTGGTTTTATTTTAACAGAGTACTCCTTTACCATCTCTAAAGTTGACTTTTCAACATTTTCTCTGTTGGTTTCGCACCTTTAGAGATGAGCCACTCTGTAATGACTGCCTTTTTTGCTTGACATCGTTGGTACTTTTTTCTACTTTCCTTGAAATGATATGGAGCATTATCCATCACAATAACTGAAGCTGGAGGTATGTTCGGGAGCAACTGGCAACGAAACCATTCTTCAAATACTTCGTGGTTCATTTGACGGTGATAATCACCATCATTTTTTAGTGAATGTAAGCTCAGCGTTTGGAATGAAACCACATGCAGAGCCTGCATGTAGAATTATAAGTCAGCCACCTTTTCCTGACGGCACTTTAATTCAGAAGCATTCTCTGATTTATTATCTTTCAGCATTTCCCACAGTATAATTCTGGTTAACCCAAGTCTCATCTAGATAAATTACATTTCTTCGGTTCTCTTTGACGTTTTGCATTTTTCTAGGAATCTTGTTCGCAAGCACTGCACGTCATATCGTTCCATCAAAAATTTTCTACCATCGAGTTTTGCGTACTGGAAACCAATTTCTTTCACTATTTTTAAAGATTCTCTACCACCTTTGAATCCTGTTCTTTCCCTCATTTCAGACAACACTTTGTTAATGGTTGGAATTTCTTTCCTCTCGTAAAATTGGAGAATTATCCGACGAAGCAAACATTTGTCGAAGTCATCCAAACCAGTCACAGGTTTTGATCTTTTCCTCTTCTTTATCTCGTAAACTGGGTTACAAATAATTCTTGCGACTCTCGTGCTTCTTTACATATTCGTTCAACAGTAGCTTTACTGACGTTTGTTGCCTCAGCTGTACGAAGAGTTGCATTCGCAACATTAGTAATGGGTCCTCTGTTTTGTTTTTCTCCATTGTGAAGTACCTTGACACATTATGAATAATTTTCCTTGCTTGTCCTTGAATGACTCCCAGTGAGAAACTCTGACCATCCATGACGACTGCAAAAAGGCTGTATTGTCCTATAATGACAACTGTAGCTCATTATACCCGTGCGCCTGGCCAGACACGAGGTCAGAGAAGTGCATACAAAAGCCACATTTCTTCACTTTATAAGGTTAATGTTAATGACTTTTAACACAATTGTCATCGGGCTCTGTGTACAAAAGTCACGATTCAATCATTCTTGGAGCAAATTTATTACTTTCAGTTACTAAACTACTCCTTTACCTCATTAAAAATGTTAATAGATTGATGTTTGGCAATGCCAGATCGATGTTTGGCAATGCCAGATCAGTTTTCAATCTAACCACGGTATTTGATTTATTTTTCATCTTATCCCTGAATATTTTTCTCCATATTCAGTTGACTGTTGTCTTGGAACAATATACAAGAAAAAAATAACGTCAAAGATGGAAAAAACATTTTCATACTAAATTTCTCTATTTACAGAAAAGTTCAGTCAACAAACATCTTTTAACCATTTAATCACATACACACACACACACACACACACACACACACACACACACGTGTTTGACCTTCAACTATGTTTGCATCCGCTAATTCTCACCTTCACCATAAAGGACCCAGCTTATAAGATTTGACCATTCTTAAGAGATTAACGAAGGTTATTGTTTCTTAACTGACAGATACAGATGTCAATACTTGACCTGAGAATCGAGATTGTAGATGTGGCAACATGTATGCCACGTTTCGTAAAATATGATATTGAAAAACTGTTTAAAATATTGATCAATAACAACTTCATACATAAAAATCATGTTTAGTAAATATTTCAGAGTAATTCCACTCAGTTTTGTTATATAACAACGACCTATATTCCATGAAATTTTCTTAGAATGGAAGTTTGGCAACGCACGTAAATGTCTCTCGTCCCCAAAACCTCACCTTAGATTGGTACTACTATAGTGGTTGGTTGGTTGGTCGGTCATGTAAGCCACACGCACACACACACACACACATGCCGTCTGTGTATGTACTCTGTACACAGACGTACATTTGTACATGTAGTCGCACACCGGAGAGCTGTCATGCCATTTCCACCGCCATTGTATGCTGCCTGTTAAAGTGGCCTGATACTTAACTAGATTTCTTTAAAAGCTAACCTAGTTTATATGCAGAGACAATTATCAGAGCTTCATAAATATAGACTTGCTTTTCCCATTTCGTTTAAACAGCAAGGGTTCATGAATGTCTCTCCCCCCTCCAAGTCTGGGCAACTAAGATCGATCCCCTCGTTAATGTTAGGTGAATGGTGGATTAGCTGTTGGCTATCAAAAGAGGAGTGAAATCGTCCCTTACGACACAACTTAGTGATTAACTCTCAGACCCACGGTTAGTGCAGAATGGGTTTATGATCAGGAGGTACGTGAGACCTCAATTAATGCGAAATACGTAGTTTAATTATGACTGACCACACTCCGTTGGTATGAGGCGGTAATGTTAGTATTCCTTAATATTAGTCCCCAGGAGCTGGACGAAAGTTTTAAAGGCATCCTTGTTAAAAATACAGTTTATGTTTCGACATAAATTTGAAGTTTTCTAATCATCACTGTGAACTTTTATTTTTTTTATTCCTGTCAGTAGTGCGACGTGCGGGAACAAATTGCCACTATCGCTATCCACATTCTTTGGTTTGATCGCTTAATAGGGACGGTAAATGGCATCATTCTATCATGTAGTTAATGAGTCACGGGTGTTTCATCATGGAAGAGAAGTTAGAGGTGTAAAGTTACTGAAATGTTCGTGTATATCCCGACCATTTTGCTTTTTCAAACCCCCCTACATATCGTTGTCTCATAGTGAATAATTTAGTCAAGGGATTTTCAAGGTCAGGGAAGTGATGTCTTCATTTTTATTCAGGAATTAATATTTTACAGCTTGGTATCATGTTCCGGGCTTGTCAGGAATGATGTCCACTAAGACAGTGATTATCAGGAATGATGTCCACCAAGTCAGTGATTGTCAGGAATAATGTCCACTAAGTCAGTGATTGTCAGGAACGATGTCCACTAGGACAGTGATTGTCAGGAATTATGTCCACTGAGTCAATGTTTGTCAGGAATGATGTCCGTAAGTTAATGCTTGTCAGGAATGATGTCCATTGAGTCAGTGATTGCCAGGAATGATGTCCAGTGAGTCAGTGATTGTCAGGGATGATGTCCACTGAGTCAATGCTTGTCAGGAATAATGTCCACTAAGTCATTGATTGTCAGGAATGATGTCCACTGAATCCATGATTGTCAGGAATGATGTCCACTGAATCAGTGATTGTCAGGAAATGATGTCCACTGAGTCAATGCTTTTCAGGAATGATGTCCACCAGGTCGATGGTTATCAGGAATGAGGTGATCTGGGGACAGGTGTTGATGTTTACCGGTCTTTGCTCCTCGTCGCACCTGGACTGATTTGTGTAAAGATCCGGCCGAGTTTTTGACGTTAGTTTTTTTCCCCTGATTGGGCAATGGAGTTTTTTTTTTTTCGTGGAAAGATGTCGCTTCTGATTTTGCAACGTGATAAACATTTGCTGCATAACATTTTGATTAGTTTTTCTTTGCTTGTACGTGTGGACGTAAGATATATTTAGTACATTTGTCATTCATTCGACGAGCCTGTCTTGATTCGGATTTGTTACGATGCCTATTGACACGAGACCGTTAACTTGTGAGAATCCCCGTGAGGGTGGCTTGGCGGGTGAAGTTGAGAGTAAATGCAACAGGATCATGAGAGAGCCAGCCAGTCAGTGTCATGATTTCCACTAATTATACCAGTGATGGTTTCCTGATTTGTATGTCAGGGTCTACCAGTCCGCGTCGTGGCTTGTCAAGATTTTAGGGAAACTCCATTATGTAGATATACCTCTCGCTGCACAGAAACTTTTCAGCAGTGGATTGTATTAATATACGAAACTGCATTGAAATCAGGCATTAGGGAGCTTGTCTTGTATACAAATCTTTCGCATATATGACGCAATACGAACTCACTACTCTGTCACATACACAAATTTCATTCAGATACTTCAGACGAAGGGGCATGTTATAGGCTATACTATTGATCTCGATTCATTTAGACTGGGCTTGGTTAGTACAGAACAACTCCTCCTCCCCCCCCCTTTCCATCCCCCCCTCTCCTCGTGTTTTTATGTACGATAATGGCGACAGTTCTCTCTTGTTGCAATTAGAGATCATTGTTAAATGGGAGGCGCACCGTGATGTCGAAATCCTCAAGGATGAAGATGGGAGAGAGAGCTAAGAGTATGACCCTTTTTGGGGTGGGGTGGGGGTAAGGGGTTGTAGGGGTTGGGGTGGGGGGACGAGAGTGATATGCGGCTGGTAAGTTGCAGCAGCCAAAGAGGCGGTGAATAAGTGTGTGTGTGTGTGTTAGAGAGAGAGAGAGAGAGAGAGAGAGAGAGAGAGAGAGAGAGAGAGAGAGAGATCATGTTAAACCCGATGACGCACGGCCATGTCGAAATCATGGTGAAAGTGGAGGTGAACTCTTGCAAGGAGTTTTGTTATTATTTACTGAATGGAAGAAATAAAATAAATCAAGACGGTTGTCTTAACCTCGTGATAAAAGTAGAGAATTTATATACAGAAATGGATTTAATGTAATTTTGTGCCCCATTTTCATTGTGGAAACTTTGCTGTCGAAATATGAAATCGGTTTGGTTTTGCATGTTTAACTAGAGGCGTAGAGGAATCGCGCTAAAAAAAGAGGAGTCTTGTCTTGATGTGGTTTGACAGCTACGTGGAAAGGCGCCAAGAGTCTAAAGTTCAGTCTAATTCCTACCTATCTGATTTCAGGGCCTTCTTGGGGTTAGAAATTAGTAGTATAGTGTCATATTGTAATTTTTCCTATATACACAAACAGAAATTATCACTTGTTGAATCAACGTGATGCAATCTCTCTCTCTCTCTCTCTCTCTCTCTCTCAGGAGTGGTTTAAGAAGAAAAATGTAATAAAAGGATGTTTCATGAAATGTTTGCCGAGAAGAAAGGGGGTTAAACGTTTCAGTGGAAATGTTTGGTTCATATTATACATGACGCAATTGTATCTGCCCCATTATACACGGGTCATTCAGGAGTGAATAACTTTCTTTTTTCAATCTTTACAACTCTTAACAACTAGTCTGGAAAATACAAGTTGACAATTGTGTAGAGTAGGTGACGGATATTAACATGCCCGGCACGTACTTGAAAACATTACTAGCTGCCACATGTTAGGATATTTCTTGACCACTTCTACTTCGTCAGCTATGTTGGGTGTGGCAAGGGGGGGCAGTGTTACCTTGAATGTGGTAACTTTAACCAAGGAATGTGCCTTCAGATCTTGTGGTTTGGACCTAGAAATGATTCAGTTCTTGACAATATGTGCCCACTGGAGATTAATGCAGCAAAAACTCTCGTTTGATGATAATCCCCGTGGGCGTCAAGGATTTTTAGTGTTTGGTTGTTAATTACTATAATTTGGGATGTGTTCCATTTGGAGATTGTACGGTGGTTGCAGTCTTGGCAAGTGCAGTCCTTTTTAGCCTACGTGAAGGAAAACCCAAGACGTAGTTAACTGCATTCCTAGAAAACTTGTTTACAGTCATTGTGTCGTCATCGCCTTTAAATACGTTCAGGGCTTGGACTTGTGTCCATTCCTCCGTCCACTCCAATCGCGATGAACGCCCCGTCCGGTTGGTAGAGGGACGTCTTTAATGCAGATTAAAAGCTGACTAAGCGAAAATAGATCAGCCAGAAGAATGTAAAAGTCCAGTGGATGGTATTTTACCCCTTCTCTCAAGCGGTCGCCGGAGTCACGCATCCGAAGACATATTGGCCAACTGTTGATGCAACATGTCGCAGGCGAGAATAATACAGACACCCTCTGCCTTAAGAGACTTCAGCTTCAGATTCCCGCCGGGGAACATTTCAGGCAGGAGATGATGGAGTTAGCAAAAGTATATATCTATCGCATGTTTTGCCGAGGCGAAGACGCAACGTTATCTCAAAGAAATGGTTCCCAAAAATGTTCTGACTGCGGAGGCAACACTGCTCAGCTGGTCGGGTCCGCACAAACGTGGATCTCTCTCTCTCTCTCTCTCTCTCTCTCTCTCTCTCTCTCTCTCTCTCTCTCTCTCTCTCAAGGCCGTAAGCCAAACGCCAAACCACCGAGTCTCGTAAAGATAATTTTGTGCTCTCATGCACGTATGCACGTCACACTTCATTTCGAATTTTACGTGCTTACAGTATGACTGGTACAGGAGTCTGGAAAATTGTATGTTATGATGTCGCTGCCTGGTTGACTGTTTGTGCTGATATTTCTAGCGTTTAGTGGGGCTTACTGTTATCATTCTACGTAATATTAGCTCTCTTCATTATTATTATTATTAGTCTGATAATGTGGGACACACATCACGCAGGTAGTACTTCTAAATGGTTTGTTTTATAATAGTAAAAGAATTCCCGGAAGTAAACATTATTAAAAATTGTAAAGGTTTCGTTATGGGGTCTCTCTCTTTCTCTCATGAGTGAAGCACCAATATAAAAAATAGATATATTTATAAAATTCAATAGGGTTTTATTCCCTTCAAGTAAGTTGCCTTGCATAATAGTGAGAACTTTCGGTCGAAAATGTGAAAGGTGTTTTAGGAGAACAATTGAGTAACGGGATTGGCTTCTTTTGTATAGCTTATCGAGCCATGTTCTCTTACCTGGGAACGATGTAGTATTTTACATGTTTTTTTTTAGACCATTGGTGTGTGTGTTTATATATACGTTTGTTTTGTCGGCAGGCTGTGTTAGATTGTGTGGGAAAGTGTTCATTTTTTTTTCGTATGTGTGTAATTCGTTTTCAGTATTTCACGTGTACATGAAAATGATATTTTAGTACCTCTCTCTCTCTTTCCTGGACCTGAGGGATAAGTAGGCCTGTTCCTTAAAACCCAGATTGCCTGTGTTCCATTGAGTTATAAATTATGTACCTAGTTATCGTCGATATGTCAGAAAGAGTAGGTGTTTGTCTGTTGCTTGGGCAAAATGTACATCGCCAGAGAGGTAGGACCTCGACGAGGTAATTCTCCTAGGGTGTGAATATATATCACACCACAGAAATAGATGGAAAGGGCTTAATTATCAATTCGAGGCGCGGGTGACTTTGGACATACCTTAGGCCAGAGCAGAGACGTCAACATGAGTGCCAAGATCGGTGTAGTTTGGGGGGAAAAATTTCATGGGGGACCTTGGCACGAGGTCCATTTACTCTGTCAAGTATTTCCATTTAGTGCAACTTAAAAAAAAAAAGGTTCGGAAGAATGCCCAGGAAATCTGGTTCAGTATTGTTTTAATTGTAGAGAAAACTTTAAAGACGGTTAATTGGAATAGATATCTCAAGTCTTGCTGCTGCTTCTTCCGTGCATGGGCTGGTGTGGCCCTGAAACGATTGTATGCCATCTCTACATCGCCAGAGATGGCGTTTGCTCCTGGGGACCCCTTCAAGATAAATATAAAAAAGACTTAATTGTTTTATTCCTCTTTGGTAGAATGTGTTTGTGGTAGTGATCACTGATTTTCCATAATTTTTCTCATCACATGACGGACAATGTATAATCACCTTTTAGTGGTTAAATACTTAATGTAGATGTTAAAATGATTTCACTGCATAGTTGTGAAGGCTAGTCCGTCGTAAGTTTACGAGTTAAAGTAGAGACAGTTAAAAGTCCTTTGTGTATTCAAAAGTCCGCTACAAGTTAAGGTATTCCGTTATGGGGCTAAATATCTCTTACCATTCGTCTGAAGATTTCCCTCCTCCGTTAGCCACCTCATGACTCATCTGGGCTGTGAAGACATTCATTCCCTCTTGGGTCTTAATATACCCCAAGTATTCACCAGTAAATAGTGTGTGAGTCACACTGTATCTCTCCATCTCATCCCCTATGCTATCACTTAGATATTTTATCTCTCAGTATCATAGATTTCCTTCCCATATTAATTTTACGTTTACAGTAGAGTAAATATGTTCAAATACAGAAAGAAGTATTTTAATGGGATTTTTCTCGGTAATTACCAATCATCATCACCATCCCTTGACGTAGACGGTTCCTGTCAATCAAATTGGAGAGAGAATTGCTCCCTCCAATAAATGACTCACTGGGTTAAATTCTTGTTCCCATCCAATCCTTGCCAATGACGTGTCAGTACACACTGACACTGTAATCCGTTGGTGTATGCCAACCTTCAGCGGTGCATGGATTTATTATTATCAGATTTTCTCATACAGTTCAACTTGAGAATTGCAGGATCCTGATTAGCATGTGTTCAGTACTCAGACAACGAGGGATTTGGATGGCCTCTCTATTATTAACCTAAATGAGCAGTTGAGTAGATGTTGACCTTATTGGTGACCTGAATTTAGGGTCGTGCTGTAAGTAATTGAAGTATTTACGCAAACCATAGATTTGTAATGTCTTCGGGAGGATGTTACCCCTTAACCTAACGGTTTGTGGGAAGTACTCGTGTACGCTCGTGATCGAATGTAGGTGTATGTTCCAAAGTATGTGATGAGCGAGTGTGTTTGTGTGTGTATGTTGCTTTACTGTAGTGAAAAAAGGAAGTCGAATTTTGTTTGCCAAGGACGACAGCCACACCCTGGAACTGTGTCTTTGTCCCTGCCTTTTTATAGAATTTATTAGGGAAGTTAGTGAATACATTATTTTCGTAAGTGGAATACGAAGGTTTAGAACGTACCTGGAAGGAAGTAGCACTGTGCAACTTAATATTGTACGTTGAGAGTTAAGAGTTTTTCGTCTTTTATTTTATTTTATTTAGTTCGATGTTATGCGCAGGCATTTATTTCTTAGAGTTATCAATGGCTTGGTTCTACCAAACTTCCGCGTTCTGTCCCTTACTAAATTTCTATTGTTTATCTTCGAAATGAAATTAGATAACTGGTATGTGGATCAACTCGAAAAGAAAACTACGATCAAGATGTCTTATTGCACCATGCAAGCTTATGCAACAATTAGATAATTGTATTGCTACTACAAGAAAGTCTTACAATCATTTATCTGCCAGTAATAGAATGTTTCCTAAGCTTTCATGAAATGTACACACACACACACACACACACACACACACACACACACACACACACACACACATATATATATATATATATATATATATATAGAGAGAGAGAGAGAGAGAGAGAGAGAGAGAGAGAGAGAGAGAGAGAGAGAGAGAGAGAGAGAGAGATCCATCATCCTTGTAGGATTTTATATTTGAAGTCGGCTGGTTTTTCTTTCTTTGGGCATTACAGTAATTGAATCAAGATTTTTTTATATATAAAGGAACAGTTGCTAATTGTCTCCATAACCTTAGTCTTACATTCGGCTGATAATCTCTCTCTCTCTCTCTCAGCTTTCATTCATAGGAGGAGAGTTTTACCTTAATTTCTCTCATATCCGGATTTTCATGCATTGTCCATTCTTTATCTCATGTGGTGTATCTTAAACATTGGCCGCAATACTTTCTCTCCAGCCATGTCCGGGTATCTTTTCCTCCATTTTTAACTTTCAACTTTCACGCAAACCCCCTTCTCTCTCTCTCTCTCTCTCTCTTTCATTGATTTCACCTTCACTTTTCAAACTAGTTTATCTCGATCGAATTTTTATTTCGGAGCAGTTTCCTTGCAACAAGGAAACAGAAGGGGAAGAGTTGGGAACTGAACTCTTGACTTTTATTTTATAGATTTTTCCTAATATCTGCTCTCTCTCTCTCTCTCTCTCTCTCTCTCTCTCTCTCTCTCTCTCTCTCTCTCTCTCTCAAGGTTATGTGGTCTACAAGGTATGCCTAGAGATCAAGATGTATGTCTACCAATATATATATATATATATATATATATATATATATATATATATATATATATATGAATGTCTTTTCCTGTAATACTACAGTGTAATATGAAAATAAGAAGGCCCATAAAACACTATTTAAACGTTGAAACCATATTTCAGGCACTTGTTTCTGTGCCCTGTTCACTAGTAGAATATGGACAGGTGGAAAGTTACAATGGTATATATACAAAAACATGAAGGTGTGGCCTTAGGCCTCCGATGTTAAGGAGGTGGCGTTTCTTAAGAAGGAGGGAGATTGACCAAATTCCCTAGTGGTTTTGGCCTCATTAGCTCCCACGTTTGGCGATGGATCTGGCGGTCGCGTTTCTTGGGTCATCTTCTTCAAAAAGGGTGCGAGGATTAAAGTGTCAATAGCGTCCGATTTCCAATGTCCTCCTGACAGGTTCATATTGTTGGTTTGATTGATGATAGCAGATTCCAGCATCTTTCTTTTGTACGGACAGCTACTCTTGAAAAACCAACTCCGCCCCACTCAGTTAATGACATGCCCTGTATTTCTAATATGTAGGAAAATTCCGAACTCTCCGAAGCGTAACGTACTGATCTTTTTGTGCTCCTGTTATTCTTTGCGAGAGCGATCTACCTGTCTCGCCTACATAAATGTCATGACAATTACTACGGTATCTTGTAAACTCCGGCTTCTTCCCTTTTGTTATTTAAGTATACGTTAACGAGCGAACTCCCGATGGATTTGGGATAATGGAAAATGAAAGGATTATCAGAACTGAGTTGCTCGGTGGCCTTTTGGATGTTTTTCATCGTATGGAAGCTTTATTTTGTTGTTGGAAATCTATTTGTCTGTTGTGAGTGGGACCTCTGTAGTATATTTTATTTGCTTTATTAAGATATTTCTAGCGTTTTGGGGATTACTGTTATCATTCTACGTAATATTAGCTCTTTCATTATATTATTATTAGTCTGATAATGTGGGACACACATCACGCAGGTAGTACTTCTAAATGGTTTGTTTTATAATAGTAAAAGAATTCCCGGGTGGGTTTTCTAAGTAAACATTATTAAAAATTGTAAAGGTTTCGTTATGGGGTCTCTCTCTCTCTCATGAGTGAAGCACCAATATAAAAAATAGATATATTTATAAAATTCAATAGGGTTTTATTCCCTTCAAAAATTTGCCTTGCATAATAGTGAGAACTTTTGGTCCCAAAATGTGAAAGGTGTTTTAGGAGAACAATTGAGTAACGGGATTGGCTTTTTGTATAGCTTATCGAGCCATGTTCTCTTACCTGGGAACGATGTAGTATTTTACATGTTTTTTTAGACCATTGGTGTGTGTGTTTATATACGTTTGTTTTGTCGGCAGGCTGTGTTAGATTGTGTGGGAAAGTGTTCATTTTTTTTACGTATGTGTGTAATTTTTTCAGTATTTCACGTGTACATGAAAATGATATTTTAGTACCTTCTCTCTCTTTCCTGGACCTGAGGATAAGTCGGCAATGTTCCTTAAAAACCCAGATTGCCTGTGTTCCATTGAGTTATGAATTATGTACCTAGTTATCGTCGATATGTCAGAAAGAGTAGGTGTTTGTCTGTTGCTTGGGCAAAATGTACATCGCCAGAGAGGTAGGACCTCGACGAGGTAATTCTCTAGGGTGTGAATGTATATCACACCACAGAAATAGATGGAAAGGGCTTAATTATCAATTCGAGGCGCGGGTGACTTTGGACATACCTTAGGCCAGAGCAGAGACGTCAACATGAGTGCCAAGATCGGTGTAGTTTGGGGGAAAAATTTCATGGGGACCTTGGCACGAGGTCCATTTACTCTGTCAAGTATTTCCATTTAGTGCAACTTAAAAAAAAAGTTCGGAAGAATGCCCAGGAATTAAACTGGTTCAGTATTGTTTTAATTGTAGAGAAAACTTTAAAGACGGTTAATTGGAATAGATATCTCAAGTCTTGCTGTTCTGAACTTTATTCCGTGCATGGGCTGGTGTGGCCCTGAACGATTGTATTTTCCTGTACATTGCCAGATTTTTGCTCCTGATACCCCTTCAAGATAAATATAAAAAGACTTAATTGTTTTATTCCTCTTTGGAAGTGTGTTTGTGGTAGTGATCACTGATTTTCCATAATTTTTCTCATCACATGACGGATTTGCATAATCACCTTTTAGTGGTTACATACTTAACGTAGATGTTAAAATGATTTCACTGCATAGTTGTGTAGGCTAAAGTCAACTCGTAAGTTTACGAGTTAAAGTAGAGACAGTTAAAGTCCTTTGTGTATTCAAAAGTCCAAGATTTAAAACGGTATTCCGTTATGGGGCTAAATATCTCTTACCATTCGTCTGAAGATTTCCCTCCTCCGTTAGCCACCTCATGACTCATCTGGGCTGTGAAGACATTCATTCCCTCTTGGGTCTTAATATACCCCAAGTATTCACCAGTAAATTGTGTGAGTCACACTGTATCTCTCCATCTCATCCCCTATGCTATCACTTAGATATTTTATCTCTCAGTATCATAGATTTCTTCCCATATTAATTTTACGTTTACAGTAGAGTAAATATGTTCAAATACAGAAAGAAGTATTTTAATGGGATTTTTCTCCCCTAAACAATCATCATCACCATCCCTTGACGTAGACGGTTCCTGTCAATCAAATTGAGAGAGAATTGCTACTCCAATAAATGACTCACTGGGTTAAATTCTTGTTCCCATCCAATCCTTGCCAATGACGTGTCAGTACACACTGACACTGTAATCCATTGGTGTATGCCAACCTTCAGCGGTGCATGGATTTAAAATTATCAGATTTTCTCATACAGTTCAACTTGAGAATTGCAGGATCCTGATTAGCATGTGTTCAGTACTCAGACAACGAGGGATTTGGATGGCCTCTCTATTATTAACCTAAATGAGCAGTTGAGTAGATGTTGACCTTATTGGTGACCTGAATTTAGGGTCGTGCTGTAAGTAATTGAAGTATTTACGCAAACCATAGATTTGTAATGTCTTCGGGAGGATGTTACCCCATAACCTAACGGTTTGTGGGAAGTACTCGTGTACGCTCGTGATCGAATGTAGGTGTATGTTCCAAAGTATGTGATGAGCGAGTGTGTTTGTGTGTGTATGTTGCTTTACTGTAGTGAAAAAAGGAAGTCGAATTTTGTTTGCCAAGGACGACAGCCACACCCTGGAACTGTGTCTTTGTCCCTGCCTTTTTATAGAATTTATTAGGGAAGTTAGTGAATACATTATTTTCGTAAGTGGAATACGAAGGTTTAGAACGTACCTGGAAGGAAGTAGCACTGTGCAACTTAATATTGTACGTTGAGAGTTAAGAGTTTTTCGTCTTTTATTTTATTTTATTTAGTTCGATGTTATGCGCAGGCATTTATTTCTTAGAGTTATCAATGGCTTGGTTCTACAAACTTCCTCGTTCTGTCCTACTAAATTTCTATTGTTTATCTTCAAATGAAATTAGATAACTGGTATGTGGATCAACTCGAAAAGAAAACTACGATCAAGATGTCTTATTGCACCATGCAAGCTTATGCAACAATTAGATAATTGTATTGCTACTACAAGAAAGTCTTACAATCATTTATCTGCCAGTAATAGAATGTTTCCTAAGCTTTCATGAAATGTAGCTTCACACACACACACACACACACACACACACACACACACACACACACACACACATATATATATATATATATATATAAATCCAGAGAGAGAGAGAGAGAAGAGAGAGAGAGAGAGAGAGAGAGAGAGAAGAGAGAGAGAGATCCATCATCCTTGTAGGATTTTATATTTGAAGTCGGCTGGTTTTTCTTTCTTTGGGCATTACAGTAATTGAATCAAGATTTTTTATATATATAAAGGAACAGTTGCTAATTGTCTCCATAACCTTAGTCTTACATTCGGCTGATAATCTCTCTCTCTCTCAGCTCATTCATAGGAGGAGAGTTTTACCTTAATTTCTCTCATATCCGGATTTTCATGCATTGTCCATTCTTTATCTCATGTGGTGTATCTTAAACATTGGCCGCAATACTTTCTCTCCCGGCCATGTCCGGGTATCTTTTCCTCCATTTTTAACTTTCGCTTTCACGCAAACCCCCCCTTCTCTCTCTCTCTCTCTCTTCATTGATTTCACCTTCACTTTTCAAACTAGTTTATCTCGATCGAATTTTTACCCGAGCAGTTTCCTTGCGAACAAGGAAACAGAAGGGGGAAGAGTTGGGAACTGAACTCTTGACTTTTATTTTATAGATTTTTCCTAATATCTCTCTCTCTCTCTCTCTCTCTCTCTCTCTCTCTCTCTCTCTCTCTCTCTTGTAACTCTCTCTCTCTCTCAAGGTTATGTGGTCTACAAGGTATGCCTAGAGATCAAGATGTATGTCTACAATATATATATATATATATATATATATATATATATATATATATATATATATATATATATATATATATCTATATTCTCTCTCTCTTTAAAGAAATATATTTTAAGTTTTCACCTGTTATGTAACACCAGGCTGGGCAAGGTAGGGAACGGGTTTTGCAAGTCGTCTTTATAATAAGATAGACTAGTGTTAGTTGAATGGAAACTAGTGTGTTTCGCCATTTAATAATTGTTCGCTAGCCAGTATAAATTAATATCCTCATGATAATTTCCTGAAGTGGAAAGGACGTCATACAGTAATTTCAGAGCCATTCTGAAAGCTATCTCAGGTTTACGTAATGGTTTGAACACAACTGTATGCCTTATCTAGATATATCACCTGACTCTCTCTCTCTCTCTCTCTCTCTCTCTCTCATGAGAAACGGCGAGTATCCATGCATATCGTCTATGCTGAAGTCAGGAAAGTCAGCTATTTAAGAAATGGTCATTTCTTTTCTTTGGCTTCTCCAGCTGTTGTGTTCTGCTCTAAGCTTAGACTTTTAAAATCCGCTGAGAAGGAACGTTTCACATTTTATGTTTAGAAAATGTCACTTACGTTACCTCGTAATGTCACACATTTTCTGTTTTACCTCAGTGCTTCAGTTTGCTTCGAAGTAAGGGTTGATTGGCGTGTTTTTTTTTTTATAGAAGAATTCTTTGCTGAGTATTTGCAGAATTACTGGAATGAAAGTAGTGTTTGTCAGTCGCCGCATTTACTATTAAATGAAAGACAGGTGAACTTACGAGGGTAGGGAACAAAATCAGGAAGGAACATGGGTACTGTTGAGCTCAACCTCCTTTATAGAAGTAAAATATTACAATCAAATGATAATGATGGAAAGCAAAGCTGGAGGCTACTGGATAATGTGGAAAAGTGGTTCAGCAACGTAGAACCTTGGATCAATTTTTTAAAATTATTACTCGAGAAAACAAGATGAAAAAATAGCGAAAATGTCAAACAGAAAGTCTCTGGAGGACTACGAAGTTGAATGTTGGACATCTGAAAGTTGTGCTTTGTATTTATTTAAGAAATTAATTTATCTTTTGTACTGCCCGATGGTCGTGATCGCGCTTAATCCCGTGTAATTCGAGTAACCTAATTTTCACGTTGGTTGGTTGCCAGCTATTTAAGTGACAATCATATCGTTTTCCATCTGAGCGAAGCTGATAACGTTGGATTTCGTACGATATTTCCAAATGCTGATGTTTGTCTTTTGAATTATAACTGTTTATATTGGGTTTTTATTTCCTTTTATTATTTTTATATTTGCAGTTATGTTCTTGAAAATGGAAGAAGCCGTTTATATAATTACGTATCGTAAGGGATGCAGAATATGAATACCTATTAATTAAAAAGAAACGTTTGTACACTTCATGACTATAATGAGTATTTCAAACGTAAGAATAATTTGACGGTACCTCCACGCATATTTTAAATATCGGTATGATTCCCGAAAGTGCCATTTTGCCACTTCAGAATTTGTGTTGCGCCAACTCGGCCTTTATCGATCGAACGTGTTGAATACATCCGTTGCAAATGAGCCTCGGTCTGACAAGGCATTTTCAACTCGGCGATTCATCTTGATGAGCTTGGCGATACCGTAACTTATCTGCTGACGCTGGAAGGAGATTAAACTGACTCACTCTCCCCTCTCTCTCTTATCACAACCTGGTCTAAAGAGAGAGAGAGAACTTGCAAAGTGAATCCCTCTTTTCATTGTCTGAAGATTAGCTAAATTTTTACTCGCATGATCCAGCAATAGCAGGGCAATCAATATCGAGTTACAGGAGAAAGTCCTTCGCTGGTTTTATCATTTGTCTCGGCGTTTGCAAGGCGTGGGGAAGAAGAAACCTGGGTAGCACGTCATTTGTCTCCGAGACAAGTTCCTTCTCTAATTACGTAACCGGTGACACGGACGTCCTTCAGTTTGTATCGGTTACTAACCCAGAAACGTGTTATCTCGAACACGCCTTACAACTTATGCTCCATATTGAGAAACGGAAGAAAAAAGCGCAGTCCAATCTTTAGCTTGGAGAAAAAAATGGTATATACTTATCTGGAGCATGAAAACGCCACAATCTTATCTGTTCTTCAGAGGTGATATTGTACACAAGACACAAGATATGTTGCCATATGCCCAGTGCTTTTTATTGCTTTTACCAGTCTACCATCATGACTTTGGATCGAGGCAACGATCATGAGTTTCAAATTTAAACTAGACACGTTCTTTTGGTCAAAACCTAAAGGTCTGTAATGATTACCAGTTATACTGGGAACCGACTGATCAGGTTTGATAACATAAAACAAAAGCGAGATGAAGCAAGAATATTAAAAAAAAAAAACGTCGTATCGTCTTGTCTCTTCTGTACTGTAATGTTGCCTGTTACTTTTATAGGAAAAGAAACATAAAACTTTATCATTTCGAAAAAAGTAAAGAAACATAGAAACTATCATTTTCGAAAAAGTCGAGTTTGGCAAGTCAAGTGAGCTTGCGAATTTATTAAAAAAAATGCAATTGCGTCTTTAAAACTTAAGAGAATTTAAGAGAACTTATCATATGATCGTGTTTACTACTGACGATTTTTTATGTTATTCAGTATGTATATAGGATATTTACCCATCATTCGTCCTCTACATTTTAAAAAGTATTTATAATTGGACGAGACTTAATTGTTTGAAGTCGTAGTTTTTTTTTTCCTTCATGGCAAACAGCCTTTGGTGCATAGGACACCTGTACGCGCAAGTTTTTGCTCCCATCTCCACATGCACGAAGGGCTGGGCGTCTGAAGGTCAGTTTTTTTTCATTTTATCTTTTAAAGAACGAAGAGAGAGAGAGAGAGAGAGAGAGAGAGAGAGAGAGAGAGAGAGAGAGAGAGAGAGAGAGAGAGAGAGAGAGAGAGAGAGATTGGTATAGTGTGGCAAGATATGTAAATGGTATAAAGGGGCATCTACCTTTAGAAGACAACAGGTTCTTATTGTAACTCATGTTGAGCTTATTTTCGACTGAGTCTTTGGGTTTATAAAGTGGATGATGATTATTATTATTATTAGGAAGAGGAGGAGGAAGGAGAAGAGATGAGAGAGAATACTTGGGCAAACAGGCTGATTAATGTTGATAAAACCATGCATTCAGGGAGTGGTATTGGTGTTAGGGTGGTCCACAGAATCGCTAATGAAATATCCTTGGAGAGAGGAAAAAAAAAAAAGAGAATACCAGTCGAAAGAAGGGTTGGGTCAATAACAACATCGGAAGAAAAGAAATGTAACGTTGGGCTGATAATTTTTGTGAGGTCATGAATAAGAGATACGGGGGCTGGCAATTTCATAAGGTATACAGGAATATATTGAAGAATTAATTCACCAGTAATAGGCTTGGGAGGTGAAAGATACTAGGTTATGATAAAAATCACTGCAGATTTGATTTTAACCTAAACGAAAGGATACTTCTCATACTAACTAGACCGTTTTGCAGAATATGGAATGAAGAAACAAAGCCAGCTGGATTGGGAATTGGGAGTCTTAGCAAAAGTGACCTGACTGAATGTGGTAACTACAGGGGCATTGCTCTTAGTGTAGGGCATAATGAACATATTCAGTGGGCTTGAGATAGAAATTGATAAAAATTGTGTCAAGAATATACATACACTTCGAATGACTTCTGTTGATTTTGAGAAGGCATTTGGCATCGTCTACAGACCAGTGTTATGAAAGTCTTGCGCCACTATGGCATGCATGTGAAAAATGCAGATTTAATTGAAATTATCCGTGAAAAGTTGAGGCAGAGTTCTCTTTGAGAAAAGTAGATGCAGTTCTTTTTGATGGGGGTCCTGTTAAATTAATTTGCAGTACATAATGTTACAAGGGTCAATGTTATTCACTTTGGTCTTTGCCTTTGTCATGAAAAAGTGGTCGGAGATGGAGGAGAAGTTTCAGTTTGGAGTAACAATATAAAGTTGACAGAAGATTTGCAAACTGCTGTTTAAATTAACAGAATGCACCATTGATTATCTAGGGGATGGGGCTAAGTATAAATCTAAGGAAAATAAGTAATGATGTAGGGTATGCACAGAGGGATGAAATAACACAAGTGGAGAATGGATTAATGAGGTTGAAGCTTCTAAATATGTAGGAACAATGATACCCAGTACAGGCTCTCTTGAGTTGGAGTTTTGTGAAAGACCAAAATAGGTAAATCTAATAATGGGCAGGCTGGATGATATGGTTTGGAAATTAAATAGATTGAAATAGCATACAAAAGTAAGCTTATACATAAGTAGTACGATCCGTATTGTAGTACGGACATGAATCTTGGTGTGACAATGAAGCCGTTTCTAAAAGATTTTGTCGATTTGAAAACGAAGCTTTTAAGAAGAATATTAGGGGTCAGATGACAGGAGAGAGTGAAAAATACCATATGTAGATAAGATAATGATGAAAGGGAGAACGCGGTGACGTGGACATGCCCTCCCCACAACCCCCAGGAGAACAGCACTTGATAATGTCAGCTGGGCTCCGGTGGTCAGCAGAAGAGTTCGAAGACCCAGACCTGCTTGGATGAGAACCATGAGGAGGAGGAAGGCCAGAGATGAGTGGAGATTAGTGGAAGATAAGGCACGGGAAAGAAATAAATGGCGGAATTTCACAGTCCCTTTTCGTCATTCCGGATTAAGAAATAAGATGTGGGTTTATTAGTATTTCTATTTTTGTGATTATGATAGTTTTTTTTTTTATTATTCAGTTGCAATATTTGAAGACTATTGTCATTGCATGAAGAAAATTCACAATTATATGAATACAAATATTCTCTCTCTCTCTCTCTAAGGAAGCTTTCGCCAGCTTGATCAGTTGGCCTCTGCAGTCTTAACTGTTGTCATTGCCATTGTTATTGGTGTAACTTCTGTGATAGTTTTGTTCATGGGTTCAAACTTCTACCTACAGGTGGAAGATATACGATGTCCAATGATATCGGTTCACATTGGAAAGGAAACTGGTGAAATTGTAAAATCAGACGAGGTGATTTTGATATGTTTGTGTATTTCTTGGTGTCTGTTTTTGTATTGATCTTGACCTTTTATTTTGCAGAAATAAAATTCTTGAAAGTCGATAGCTTTTGGATTAACCTCTAATAAATACTGAACTCTTTTTTTTTTTTTTAATAAAAATTCATTTTAATGGTGTTATTATTATCCAAGCTGCAGCCGCAGTTGGAAAAGCCGGCTGCTACAGTCCCAAGGTCAGCAAAGAATAATCATGTGGTATTGACCTTTGTTGAAAGGTGTAATGTATCGGGAAAGCTGTCGACGATAAGAGAAGGCAGTGGTTGTAACTTGGTCTGACGAAGAAGAAATTCAACTCAACTGATATTCACGCGTTCACCCAATGCAAAACTGACTGATTAACTCGATAAAAGAAAGCTTCTTAACTCACAAATGTTGTTAGTGCTCTAAGCAACGCACTTCTGTAACAAAAATGCACGTCTTGCACCAAATAACTTTATTTGTTCTCCACACAGAGAAAATGTTCTGCTTACAAAATTATTAAGAAGATTAATGTGTTTATGCATCGGAAAGAAAATTTGTTTACTTGTGTAGCGTCAAGAATGTAAACCTGTCCCACTTCGGACTTCTGAGAAGATGCTTACAGCTGCTCTGAAGAGCAATAGCCCGTGCCAGCACGAGCCTGTCTTAATCCAAAGCAACGGGTCCAAGAAGTATCCAACATACACCCCACAATATCTAGGGAATAGGATCACATCTGACGCTGAGAGAAGAACGTCATATGGTTTTTGTGGGTTTTCCGTTTTCTCCTTGTGTGTGTCGTCCACCACTTTTATTTACCGCTTCCTTGTACACTGTTTCACCTAATTTACACACGTGCAGGGCTTGGCAGTAAAGCCAAAAGCGAGGCCGTGGTAAAATACACGCGGAAATGGCGGAAGACCTCCTTCAGTAGTTGTAATAAACAGAGTTATTGAGACTAAATATCGCGTTACTTAACTTTTTAACTGAACCGCATATTCTGTTCCGCTCTTATTGTCACCTCAGAGTTGTAGCTTAGTAGTGTATATTTTATGGCAATGCAGTCAGCTGTAAATTTCTTTCATAAAAAAAAAAAGATAGATAGAAAGAAAGCGTTCTCAGAGAAAGCGAATAAGCCATGATAGAATAGTAAAGATGGCGTTCAAAGTTCGAATAGAGGGATTCTTCGACCGGAAAAGGCCATGTTGACTTGCGCCATATCCTGTGAGGTTGATAAACAGCTTAGCTTAGCTCTCTCTCTCTCTCTCTCTCTCTCTCTCTCTCAGAGCTGAGCTTCAGGCATTGTCACGAAAACTAACCGCGCTTAACATACAATAGTTCAATTAACCGAAGGCACGGCTTTCATTCAAAAGATTTGCACTCGTAGGAAAGTTAAGAGAAACGTTTCACGAGAGAGAGAGAGAGAGAGAGAGAGAGAGATTGATGCTGCGCAGATGAATATGTAAACATCGTCGTAATCATCACATGTTGGTGGCAGCCGTTGCGATGTCATTTTTACTGGCGATGTTGCTACTCACGATGCCAGAACTATTGAGGGATAGAATTGACTTGAAATAATAATAATTATTAGTATTATTATTATTATTAGTAGTAGTAGTAGTAGTCCCATAAAAATGAACAGAATTTATTTTGCAATCGTACCGTACTGAAACACATTTCCGGTATAAATTTTGTGTTAATTAAACTTGGGTTTCTCTACCAGAAGGGTGTACTACACAGTAAAATAATTATATGGAATGACGTTGCGTCTTATGTCGTAGGATTGTTATTAACATGAAAGTCACTTTCCAGTTACGGTGCCTTTTTTCTAGTTTCATTTTTGACGAACATTCCGTCAGTTCGCAGTGTAACTTTCCAAGTTTGCCCTTCCGTGGTAAAGTTTCAGGATTTGACGTTTTTAACAACTGATTGTCACTGTTTTCATCCTGCTTTAGTCCCGGATGTTTCTGGCAAGTTTAACTCGCGTACTCCGAGTGAGTTCCAGAAATATATAGTTCTATATTCTTCTAGCAAGTCTTAGATAATTAGATAACAGTGTAGTTTTTCAGTCCAATTCTCGAAATAATCGTCTGTAGAACTCCAGCAGAAATCGACCGGAGGTTGATGGCTTTGAAATAAGCAGGGTTACAGTCAGTGTCTCGTATTTCTCTTCGTTTATTTTTGTAAGAAAAGTTCAGGATTTGTGCGGTCATAAATTGGACAGTTTATTCTGCATGCAGTTTTAAATCCCGCAGCTATCATATCAAGGAAGCCCTCAAAGAAACACTTTGAATGCAGAAGTAAATAAGAACTTGATTTTGGAAACATTCCATCTCTGTATTTTCAAGCCAGCCCAAGATTATATATATATATATATATATATATATATATATATATTTTATATATTATATATATATATATATATATATATATATATATATATATATATATATATATATATATAACTAGCCTAATTTGAACTGATTTCAAAGAAATACCTGGAAGCAAATCATTAAAAAGCTATATATATATCTATCACATGACAGTATACTTTCTAGCATATGCTCAAACACTTGGATAATTGATAAGAACCAGGCTAATATACTCAGAAATCAGTGTCTATCCGATCATATAAAACATCAGTACATCTCGGTATGAACAGCAGAATAGTGGGAAAGCATTCCTTATGACGCTCTGAGAGAGAGAGAGAGAGAGAGAGAGAGAGAGAGAGAGAGAGAGAGAGAGAGAGAGAGAGAGAGAGGGGTTGGGATCCTGTTCCTTTTACACTGGAGTAAGGGGTTTTTGGGGATGGGGATTGGTGGGGGAGGGGGGGGGGTTGTTGAAGAGCAACCGAGGACGAGCCTTGGCATGCAGAGCTTGTTGGTTGAGGGTGGACTGGTAGTGGTGGAGTTAAAACCTCGGCTTATGTGCGGGGTGAAGGGTATGCGTGTTCCCACATACTACATAGGCTATGACTTACCAGCGAGGAAATTCTCTCTCTCTCTCTCTCTCCAGGTGTTTGCAGTATCGAACCCCAAGTTCTCTGTTCTCTTGATATTAATTTCCGGTCAAATCGTAAAAAAAAAAAAAAAAAAAAAAAAAAGTTTTCTCTGTTCCCTATTTTACGAATGTCGCCTCGTCAAGCATTTTATAGTGTGTGTGTGTGTGTGTGTGTGTGTGTGTGTGTGTGTGTGTGTGTGTGTGTGTGTGTGTGTGTGCTGGATGTGGCCGAGAAGGGATGTCAGATGGCGTTAATGAATCAATGGAGAATATCCTGGTTGAAGCAAGAAGTCCGCCGCTGTCCCTTGACGTCCCGCAAATGATTGATGTCTCGTGGGAAAGAAGATTGCTTTCTTTTCCAGTAGGACTTTTGAATTAGTTTGCACATGTAAGGAAATTAGTTTATATATATATATATATATATATATATATATATATATATATATATATATATATATATATATATATATATATATATATATATATATATATATATTATATGCAGATTGGGTTCCGAGAGATCATTGTATGAGTGACGTGATGCGAGAAAATTACCCAAAACGCACCTGCCGTTCATTGTGACGTCAAATTCCACAACGGAAGTGACGCCGCCCCCCTTCCCCATTTGAACGCTTTTTATATTGCATTTCTATTTTTCCTTTTAATGCGAAATCATTAAAACGTCGATTTTTACATATTGTAGATCTTAAGGTGTGTAGCTTGATGTTCTGTGTGTGTGTGTGTGTGTGTGTGTGTGTTTGACGTCAGTGCTCTTATCGACAGCAGAATTATCTCTCTTGTAAAGTGTATAAACTCCCTTTCAGTTGCTGAGTCATTATTCAAAAAATGCTTTAGTCGGAATATTCAAGAAATGAAGACCATCAGTTTTCAGCATGTGTTGCATATGCTACCTTTCTGGTTTCCAACTGAATTTGGAGAGCACATCATCCCGACACCTGCTCCTCATTTTGGCGAGGGAATGGTGCACGTTTAGCCCTGTTTACTTCGTTACAGCACTTTTTCCTTCGTTTTTATTCTTCCGTCGAATAAGTCTCGACCTCCCAACACTGTTAGCTGACAGCATTCCTTCGGAGTGAAGGTGTCACGGATTATTAAGCTTTTAACAGCATGTTCATGTGTTTGCGTGAAATGTGTAATCGTGGAGGAGATCGTGTTTGCCTTCAAGTCATTAATCTGCAACTAAGGAATATATTGTAAAACATATCTCGAGTCTGATGCTTTCTGCGCAGTTGTGCAGTTGTGGGGGGAGGGGGGGGGGAGCTAGGGAGTCTTGTACCTCTGACATTGGAGATAAGATTTGGGTCGGAGATAATTATGATTTATATCATATGCCGAGCCCAAGATTATATGTCGCTTAGATAATTTTGTGGGCAGGCTTCATTAATTAAATGAAAGTCGTGTAGACTATTAGTAATGATACCTTTAGTTGATAGTGATAACGAAAATAACTATTTCTGAAAACAGTACTCATATATTGGGTAAGGGCAAGTTACAGAATAATAGGACTATACGTACGCCCAATGGTTATGCCCTTGTTATTCATATTTTAAGCCAGGAATTATACACAAAGTTATCAAGTGTCGCATGCAAAGTGAATATTCCGGGGATTTCCAAGATTAGTGTGCGGTAGGATGCTGAATGGTTAAAGTTAATGGTAGATTATACGCATTATTATAACTTCATGCAGACGAAATTTGAACGGTTAGCAGCAGTGATGATTACTTCTGATAAGTTTGATGTGGTCAGTTTATCTCTCTCTCTCTCTCTCTCTCTCTCATTCTCTCTCTCTCTCTCATTGCTAAATATGGGATTGGTAACTTATTTGCATATTCCTGTGCCACTTCTTTCCCAGATTGTTAACACCCGGGCCTCACATATTTTCAGTATCGTAAATTTTTTAGCCAAGCTCATCTTAAAACATCATCAAACCCTAACGTTAAACATAAAAAAAATAACTAATTTTGACCGAAACATCAGACTCACGAATTCGCTAGAGAGACCGTCTTGGACACCCGTTGCACTAAATGTCAGTGTAGAGTTTTTGTAACCTTGAGTAGCAGTTTCCTTGAGTTTGGTGGTCAATGGACACTGTGACCCACATTCTAAGTCACTTCTATGATTTCCACTCCTTGCGTTTAAGCTTCTCTGCTTGGGGTCTTATGCAATCCGCCATGTCCTTATCTGAAACGGATTTATTTTATGCCCTGGTATTAAATGTATTTGGATATTTTTTTGTTATATGATTAAGACTTTGGTATTTTGCCTCTCTGAATCATAATTATATATTGCATGCTCTTTATTGTATGGTGGGGGGGGGATAGCAAAAGCATTTCTGAATTGGGGTTGGGTGTTTTACTGAACTCATTCTTCTAGTTTTGACGAGTGCCTGTAGCTCGTGATATCTTATGAAATAAATTCAATTTTGTGATTTTTTTTTTTACATTTAATCACACAGGTTTTCCTTTTATTTTTGTTTCAGGAGATTAAAATCCCTTGTAGTCGTAACAATGGCACCGCCAATTTTTCCTTCTCCCTACAAAGTATATTGGACCATGATGGGCCACAAGGCAGCTTCGAGTTCATCAAGCAGTCTGGGGACAGGTGAGTTCGTTGTTCAAGTATAGGCACATGTATAGATTATTGGAAAATCATGGAAATTTAAATTTATATGACTATATAAAAGCTAATTAAAACTTAAATTCCAGACCAGCAGATTTTATTGTGCAAGGTGCACCTAACATGCTGTAGAAATGATTCCAATTGTTCATAAAGTGTTAAAACAAGGCAGATAGTATCAGCAGTTTAATTGTGAAAAAATGATAATGTGCTTTTTGGTTTCTTATCTGGTTGTGACATATTAACACCATACCCTTGGAATGATTACAATTAGATAATGTGATAATGTGTTTGTGTGTATGTATGTATAGTACATGTGTGTGTGTGTATGTAATATATATATATATATATATATATATATATATATATATATATATATATATATATATATATATATATATATATATATATATGAAGATAAAAGGCCTATTGAACACTATTTGAAATTTTGCAACCATATATTTTGGGCACTTCCTTCTGTGCCCCTGTTCACCAGTGAATGGGGGGCACAGAAGGAAGTGCCCAAATATGTGGCTGCAACGCTCAAATAGTGTTTTATGGGCCTTTTATCTTCATATAATACTGTTGTATTACAGTAAATTATATATATATATATATATATATATATATATATATATATATATATATATATATATATATATATATATATATATATATATATATATATAATTACAATTCTTCACTATCCTGTTAACCAGGGTTTGGGCATCTATTGGACCAATGGTGGGGAAGCTTTGATTCAGGCTAAAGATGATACATACGATAACGCCCGCATCAGTATGGAGAAAGCCAATCAGAAAAACATGTTAAAATGGTGAGTTCTTCATATGCAGTTTTTGGGGTTTCTGTGATGATATTGGAGGTTGTTCTTTAAAATAGTATTAAATGACTTAAGGTTTCTCATAATACGGTAGGCAATTGCTTACAATTTATTACAATTCAACATTAGACCATTTGTTTTTAGTATAGCTTTATATTTCTAGTGTTTGAATATTGAAGACTTCCTATCAGTTTGATGCAAAGCTTACCATTCTTGGGGTGCGAATAGCTACAAGAAATATGTTGAGGACTCCTCTGTCCCAACATAGCCTTTTCTCCCACGTGCAAATGTGCGGCGAGAATTGAATGAGTCCGAAGTAGAATTGACACTTGATGATGGTAGAAATAAATAAAGGAAAGCGGTGATTGCTAATTTGGCACTTCTGTGGTCATATTCTGTACTCCTCTTTATAAATGTCCCTTTAAGTTTCTTAAGGTTACTCTTAGTACTCGTGCAAATCCTTCATTGCATTAGGAATGTCACTGAAATATCTCATGATTTTGCTCTTTTGCTAAATGTCTGTGTAATGATTGGCTCTAATTCATTCATATTGTGCTTTGGTCTCTTAGAGCCTAAAAATTTCCTTTGGTTTTTACTTCCAGGAGAGTACAGTGTGGGCAGGTAGAATGATTGATTAAAGAAAATCACTGTTATTTGATTTATTTTTTGTATTCTTTTTCCACAGTGTCAAAGAAGTGAAAACCAACACCGACAGCCCATTTGTACGGCAACGTAATAACTATGTTAAAAAGCCCCCCAGTTCCAAAGTGGTTGGTCTGCCACAGAGAGAGCCCGCAGCAGACTTACACTCCAATAATAGATTCAGTAATTCTAATTCTCCGCATGGAAGTCATTCAAGTGGGACTCTTGGGGTTGCTCCTACCAATAAACCAAGACCACCTCCCCCTCCAAGTAACCCGAATGGCAAGAGTTGCAATCCAGACCTGATGAAAAAACCACTCAGGTAAGTTGTTTTGATCAGTAATATTTGTATGTTTGCTCATCAGAATGTTACAAGAATTTTGGAGTAAAATTGCAAAAGGACCTTGAAAGTAAGACCGCTGAATTCAAGTTCCTCTACGGATTTTGGTGAAGAATGTCATGATGAGCTTTTATTTTTTTAAAAATCTCTGTTTTTCTGTTGAACTGTGGTGATATTTTTAAAAATATGACTTGGTCAAATTTTTTTATATTTGTATATTTGTATTTTCTATATTTGTAGGAATGGTGTCATGGGTTTCTATGATCTAGGAATTTTGCTAGAATATTAAATGTAATGTTTACTTTATGATTATCTGTCATTCTTTTATTGCAGAGAGCGTGTAATTCAACTTCTTGCAATTAAGAGTTTTAGAAAACCTCAGTTGATTGAGAGATTACATACAGGTTTGTGATCAAGCTACTTTATGTTCCAAAAGAAAGTATGTTATATATTTTAACACTTTTTTACATGAGTAATATGGTGAAGGTTGATATTGCCATCATGCAAAATCCCTTAGAGAGTACTAAATCATATTATTATTGGTTTCAAATACTGTCCCTAATGCAATATCTAATATGTTACAGAGGGCCTGAAGGAGAAAGACAAACGCCAAGTTACATGTGTTTTGAATAGTGTTTCCCAACCAAAAGACAACATTTATAATTTATCTAAGCATTTATGGAGTGAAGTTAAAGAAGATTGGCCATTTTATAGTGAGGAAGAGAGGGAGGCTGTTAGAAGGTAAGATTCACTTTTAGACTGAAAGTAAAACACATCTAGACATACCTTTTGAACCCCAGGTTAATTTGTATATGTAAGTATACTCTAGATTCTTTTTTTCTTTTGTGGGGCAGGATGGCATGGGCGTCATTGAACTCAAAAGTATTTATGGAACGAGTGGTAGATGAAACTGGCTCTTATGGTTATTTTTAAGCTTTGTTGCATTCGTTTTAAGGAACTGTTAATGAAAATAACCAAGGGCAGCATCGTAAAACAAGTGATTGGGACAGGGTACTTTTGCACTTCCCTTCCCTTAGCCTAGAAAAATTGTCATTAGTTGTTATACTTCAAATATATTGAACATCATTCAAGTAGGCCATTGTGATGACTGTTTGCTGACATCTGAAGATGTTTCATGGTATACAGCATAATGATACCTAAAAGATATATATGTCAAAGAATTTCCAAGGTTTGAGGAAAGGTTACAGCTGTCTTTGGTCATTGAAATAGAATAATGGTAATTGCTGCAAAATGGCATGCAGTTTCATTCCAATGAATTTAAACTGTCTGCTGAAATATACAGTATTTTTCATGTTCAAATGAAATTTAACTTTATCTTGAAGTGAAAGAAAGGATGTTGTATATGTCACACTTCATAAAATTTTCAGTATTATGATACAGTACTGTATTAGACATTAGGCTGAGGTAAAGTGAATTTGGCATGTAATGCTGCTTTTCTGGCAAGTCTTGGCTGAATTTGTGATTATTTTTCAGGAACAAGCCTCAAGGACTTATACCACCTGTAAATAGTCACTCCCCCCACTCTACGCCATCCTTATCACCATCTACTAACTCTTCATCTACTGGGATGCCATCTACAAGCTCACAAGGTCTTAAACGTACTCTTGAGGAGACATTTGACCCAACTGTTAAAAGAGTGCGACCCTCCCGTTACATGAGTTCTAGATTACGGAAACCAGAAACCAAAGTAGAATCGGAAAAGTGGAATGAGTCTAAGCAGAGCTCATCCGTGCCCAACCACCAACCAGATACAAACCATTTGACAAATGGTCATCATCCAGGGGAGGAGCGGTATGGGATGAATGGTGCTATAAGTCCTGGCACTAATTCTTTATCCAATCCATCGACATCCCCCCTCATTCAGAACTCTCCGAGACATCGCCTCAATGGCACCATCAACTCAGGAACACATTCTCCTATAAACTCCTTGTCCAATGGCCTAACAAATGGTCATAACCCCCCTCATGAAACCAATGGGCACAGCAGAGTAGGACAGTCAACTCCTAGCTCGTCTCCAGACACTAATGGCGGTGATGAGGCTCCAGCATACCTCAGGTAAGTCCAGTGGTGCCTAATTGGAATGTTTAATGGTCCTAGACTGGTATTGTGAATTCAATGTTTCATTGACAGATGGTATCATGTAAGGTTGAAAGAATAAGGATGAGTTATTGACTTAACCTGTAAGCTGCAATGGATCAGACAGATTTTGTCCGGTATTCATCTCAGCCAATAAATTCCTCAGCAACTGTACCTAAAAAAAATTCATGATACGTAGGGATGACTTGGAAGAATTTAAGATCTTTTGCTGTTATAGCTAGGATAGCAGTTACACAAAAGCTTAAAAACTGTGTTTAGTGAACTGTATGATAAAGGTAGAATATAATATAGTTCTAAATAATTTTGTAAAAATATGATGAATATTTACTTCCAGAGACCCAGAAAAGGAAAATAGCTTATCAAAGCCAAAAGCTGACACATACTTGCAGAGTTAATTTGTTCTCTGGGATAGATGCATGGCCAGATTAGCTCTAAAACTCAAAAAGAAAAATGAGCCATCGTCAGTTTTGATGATTTATTCTTGAAGTATAACTCAATTCTCATAATTTCATGCAGTCATTTACATTAGACAATTATTCATACTTTTACTCTCCAAAACAACTTGCATCGCCAGGGTGAAATTATTCAAAAGAATACTCAGAAGGTACACTTTCCCCATTCATCCTTATATCTCGTATTCAATATCAGTTTTCACCAAAGAACAGCAGTTACAACCCAACATCAAATAATGGCATTTAAGTGTTACAACTTTCAGGTCTGAACCATGCTGGATCACATTGAAGTAGGGAATGAGCCAGCAGATAGTCATTAATATGAAGCAAAAATGATTAGAGTAGGCATAGAAATTCTCATAAAAAATTGGGGCACTGAAAAATCCATTATGGGTGGTTTCATGCTTGTAGTATGATGTAGCTGATAACAAATTAAAGCAAGTTTTGTGGTGTGATGTATCTGATAAATGAAAGCAACTTAAAACAAAGTAGGATTATTAGGAATACCTGTTTAGCACTAGGTTATTTATGATTACTCCTCATGAAGCAATTCCAGTCTGTTTAGAATATGAATGTCTTAATTTCAGCTAACAGAGAACGACAATTGGGGCACTAATTCCTTGAAGATTTTGTCACATTTATAATTTACCTAATAAGTTTTTTTAAGAAGTTACAGTTTACCTGATAATACCTAGGTTATAGTTATTTTTTATTTAATTTCATTGAAGGGAACCCCTCTGTTTAGTTATTGAGAGAAACGTAGTGGTAGTGCAGATACCACCAACAGAAAGGCAAAAAGGCGCTAAATTAGTGACAAATGCACTCAACAGTAAGCACAACCATGAAAGTGAAGGAAGGAATGAATAAATAACAAAATAGTAATTTCACATCACAACTGCAAAGGAGAACACAGAGGAAAGATGCCTTCTTTCCTATCCAGTTCCCTGGAGCACAAGCCTTTCTCCTTGTTTGAGCTTTTAGTTTGGTGTGACTAGAGCCATTTCACATATAGTAAGGTGATTTTTGAAGAAGAAGATTTTAAGAACAAAAAATGTTTGGCACTCTCATTACTCACACACCCCAGTGCAACACAGTAAAGCAGCATTTTATCAATACTAAACTTGGTGAATTCACAGAAATACTAAATGAATGAACCAAAGTAGCATCTGAACCTCTTTATATGGCTGGTATCTACACAAGCAGTTGGTCAAACTCTTGAAAAGTACCATTCAGTATGTGCATTTGCTAACATTGGTTAATTACTTGTCATGAACTTTAAAGAAGTTTGTAAATCTGTGCATCAGTCTCTGAGCTTCAAGGATTAACCTGTGGAATTGTATTTTCTGAGACATTGTAGAATGTTAGGGAAAAAGTTTCACTATTTAATTGGAATTAGTTTTGAAGAATAAACTATTGAAGAAGAATTGAGACCGAAGAGACCATTTTCTTGTCTTTCTCCCAGAATATAAAAGTTAGGTTCTCTTTTTAGTATGCAAATAATTTTTTTTTTCTTCCAGGAATTACACAACTATAGTATCTCCAGACCAACGAAGTCGATACAAAGCTGACTTCAATAGGGAATACCAGGAGTATCAACAACTTCATAATTATGTTGAGAGACGAACGAGAATGTTCTCACAACTAGATGAAAACTTGCGGAATGAGCCAGTGGGTTCGGATGGCTATAATGTAAGTAATGCAGTTTTTATTATTTTAAATTACTAGGCTCAACCAAAGTATTTGTTTGTAAATGAGGGGTCAAAATTTGGTTAAAGTAAAGTTACAGAGCTGGGAGAAACTAAAGATGATAGATGAACAGTAAAAGGCAGAATGCAGTGCAGTTGGGGTAAAGGCCTACTGCAGTGTGCAGGCATACTGTATGTGGTACCTCATTCAGGGTTTATTTGTTTATTTCTAATTGAATATTTCTGTACTACATGATAAGCAGTTAGGCTGCATGTTAATTCAGCATTTTCTTGATGAAATACCAGCTACAGAAGTTTTATAGAGTTGTTTCAATTTTATTGTACTTTATAATAATGTTCTGCAAGTTGGGTGTAAATTAAATTTGCTTTTTGTGCAGATGTACAGTGCAAAACACTTTGAATGGCAAATATATTTATATCTTTTTAAAATACTGAATACATATTGAGATTTTCAAAGATATCAGCTAGCTTTGCAGTTGTGAAGCAACAATTTCATATATACATATTATTTAAGGTATTGTTTTATAGACCAACTTGTAGAGTAAGTTTAGTTTGTCATTTGATTTGTTACCAGTCGTTTTTCCATACTTACCATCAGTATTTTCTCTTTCTTCCACAGAATTTACGTGCTCAGATGATTACTTTGTATAACACAACTAAATCAGACACTGACTTCCAAAGGAAGCAAGAACGATATAATTATCTTCATGAAAAGTTAACTCATATCAAGACTTTGGTGCGAGAGTATGATCAGGACCATTCCTAGCACCGGTTAACTTCCCTCGCACTGCCATTCAAGCACCCAACCCACAAGTCCTGCGATGTTCCGAGGGGGTAAGGATCTGTTGTGGTTACCAAAGTGTGCCTCAGCCCTCGATGTGTGAAGAGTGGCAAAGTCAGCAAGTGAAAAAAAATTGATAAAATATAAAATAAAATATAGTTGATGTAAATCAGAAAGGGTTGTAAATAATGGTTCTGTGGATGTTTTCATTCTTTATGAAAAAGGATGAGTTTTTATTGTCTACTGTCCGTTGACTGGGACATCTGTAACTGTTGCAGTTTGATCTGCTCAAAGGTGAAACACCCAGTAGTGTATATTATTTTCCATTTCTTTTATAAAGAAAAGTGAGTTGGGTGTGTTTAAGCAGGTGGCTGCTGCAGCTGGTTCATATGTAGTGTAAGAGGTATGCGTCATGCTGTGCCAAGAGACTGATTATTATGGTGACACCTTCTTGTACCCAGTGTGTCCCTTCCCTTCCACCAAAGTGATTACTTCCCTTGTCCCCTCCCACTCCCTTTGTACTTCAACTGTGTGTTTCCAAAACTGCTTCGCCCTCATGAATCCCAGTCCCAACATGACAAAATTATCTGGTGCAGTGTTTTTGGTGGAATTTAAGAACCCTCTCTATTACGCACAGACCTGGAACTGTTAAATGAGGGTCTTGATGCCCACCCATTGACACCCTGTCACTGGCTCCAGTTAAAAAAGAGGGAATTCCTGAGAATCAGTCCTTGCTGAAGCCAAACCTGCCAATTATTGTATAAAGTGAACTGTGAGTTAGAATGAATATATTGTATAGAAAATGTATAAAAGTATTCTATTTTAGTAGAGTACTCTCAGTCATGGACGAGGGTATGATGCCCTTTATACCATAGACTTAGTTGAATGTATATTTTATATATCATTCCAATAAGAGATCAGGCCCTAGTGTGTGGATTTTTGATCAGTCCTGGAATACTGTATTAGAAAGAGAAAATATGGTTTGTTGTCAACTTCAGAGTTGGCCAACTTGTGATACCATGCAGTAAGTGAATTACTTATGGAAAACATTTGGTGGTGTTACAAAATAGGTGTATACCTGTATAGTGCTTGTCAGGTGTTAGTTAATCACAGAGTGGGCCAAAACCAAATTAGCTTTTCGCTCAATGGGCCAGGCTTAGTGTCCAATGCTTGGTTAAGCCCAGCCGACCAATTCCCGAGCCCAAATTTCCATGGCTTTTGTCCAGAATTCAGTAAAAGCTGGAAAAGGCCTCTTACACTTACTGTTAATATCTCAAATTTGAAGACGGTTGCAAGACTGGACTTGACAGACCGACTTGACTGAATGACTAATCTGTGGGAGCTTGGTGCCAGAAATGTTAAATACTTGCCAATACAATCAGTATAGGCAGTTTTATGAATCCCCCTTTTGTACTTTCTTGCCATATAGCATAGGTGCATCATTAGTATTAATTGCATAATTTTTGCCAAACACTTTATTTAATAGTCTACTGATGACCATGGAATTAGTCTACTGATGACCATGGAATATGTAAAATGGAAGTTATGTTTGATAGGTGTTCAGTATTACATCAAATGGAAGATAGGTCTAAGCATGGCAGTATGTAGCTCTTTAGGAGTGAATGCTCAAGATTGTTGTGTATTGACAATGAATTGGTAATCAGCTTCTATAAATTGAACTGGTCAGAGGTTGAAATGGTACCATATTTATAGTACACCTGTACAACAAAATTGGCCATATCTTAAAATTGTGAAATTGGTGCCCTTCTACTTGTGAATCCTTTTAAATTGAGCGTAACCAATATTCATTATTATTATTATTATTTTATTTTAGCGCTGGTTGTGACCGTAACATTGCCAGGTATGTTGCTTTCATATAAAAGGCAATGGTTCTTAACATTTTTAAATCAATCAGTTGTGTTGGATGTAAGTATCCTTCATTATATCAGTGGTACTGTTGTTTGTTTATATTTAGAATGCCCTAAGAAACTTCACTTTTTAGAAAGTGTTACTGGTATATACTCCCTTTCCAAATTAATTTGTGAATATGGTAGTGATGAGGATAAGAGAAGTCTGTTTAGTAATTGCACTCCACCCTAAAATGAAACCTGGTTCTAGGAACATTAAATTCCTGAAATGTTACCAATTTGTGTGGAATTGGGTGAACTGTAAGCTGAATAGGAATATTTCTGAAATCATGAAATGTAAATTTTGTAAAATTTTGTTGCACTTTGACTAAGTGGTTTAGTAGTTGTTACTCATACTTGAGTACTTGTTATCCCATTATTTAAAGAATTTTGTTGGTCGTATTATTTGATTCCAGATGTTTTGTTTGTTATATATTTAGGCATTGATTTGTAGAGAGAAATTTGTAAAAGAAATGCTCAATGAGAAAAATATGCTCTCAGATAAAATATTGTATTTTTTTTGAGAGAGAAAATTTTACTTCACAAAGACTTCAGAATAGTAAATCAAATTGTGTTTGCATTTTCTCTTTGTGTATCATGAAAGATGCTCAGTCCTATGGTAGGTAATTAAGGGACCCCTTTTTCTATATACATGATTGAATGGTTGCATCTGTGACATAATAACTGTGATTTGTTGAACATGTTTTGTGTATGAGCTTTGAGAATGGTATAATTTCAAATCTCTCTTGTACATTATTTCTGTGACCTAGTCTCTAGGATTATTGAGACCAACTAGCCAACATTTTTTACTGTGTCATAGGTTTTGTGCAGGGGTAAAGGTAACTTTTATAAATTAATTATTTTGCTTAGTAGAAGTATCCTAAATTATCCTGCAAACTACAAGTTTCTATTGATAATTGAGATCATGCCCCTGGCACACTTTTTGTATTTTTTCTTTTCTGAAAATGAATAAAAAAAACAGCAGTAATTCATAGGATATAAACATGTGATTCAAGATGGTATCTAAATTAATGAGTATTTCATATCACTGCCATGTCATTTCAAGACAGTAAGAGACCTTGCCATTGAGGTTGTGCTAAGATGATAAATTTGATCTTTTATCTGGATGCATTATTGATAAATGAACTGCCTTCATGAACTATGCATCTGTTGGTTGGCCATTGGAATTTTATTATATGTAGCTGTGATAGAGGTCATCTAGTTGGACTAAGATTATGCATCTTGTAGGAAAAGTGGTTGATATTTTTAAGCACATATTCTGTGACAAATGAAAAAGATATTTTTAGAAATGGTACTTGATCTCCTTGTCTTTCTTATCTTTGCCTTTTATGGTTTGTTTATTTGTGGGGGGAATTGGTTCTATAATCATTTAATCCTGGTTACCCAAAGAAGAGAGGTATTTTGGAATTTGTTGAAATGCTGTTTTTAATTGAACCACTTTATCCAGAGATGCAGTTTCTTATGCAGTTTGATTCCTAGTCACTGTGATTGACTTATTTTCTTTTTTTCTTCTTACTTGGAATTAAGCATGATTGATACTGGAGAATCACTTAGCGTTTTTGTCATTTCTCACCAGTTTTTGTATTTAAAGAGTATGTATGTAGGCTAGGTTGTAAAACATTAGAACTACTCTCCATGGGTAGTTATGGTGTTAAAAAAATGTTCATTATCAGTTCCTATTGGTAATGGGTTTTACACTGATGCAGGAATTTACAAATGAAGTGCAGTATTTGTTGTGCTGTGTGCCGTGAATTTATTGTGGCTGCTTGTGTGAACATTCCAACACAACTGATTTAGTTATATTCATGTGCATTTTTATGATTATTGAAGGGCATAACATTAAAGGTATATTTGTCGGGCATGCATCAAACTTGTAGATTGTGGAGTCCATCAGTATAATGTACTTTATATTTAAATGTTTGAGTATACATATATAATATGAAAAGAACGTATTTGCTCATAGAACATGCATAAATAAATATTGGTAGACAAATGACTTTGGACTTGTGTGACCCTGACAGAAAGGACTAGACTTTCTCACTTCTTGAAACTGCCGCCTTCCTATCCGAAGAGTACGAAATTATCTATTCAGTTTTTGAAAAATCTAGTTTGTGCTTGACTGATGAAGTTTCTTTCTGCTGTACTTTTCACGAAACCTGTTTTGCTGTCTTGTTTTCTCCTCACCTTGGGTGCCATACGATACTGACACCACTTGTCGCAGGAAATTCATCTGTGTGACAACTTTTTTTATGAATGCATGGTAGCAGGGTTTTAAGTGGTGGTAAACTAATTGAATCACAAAACAATTTTGAAGTTGAGATTTGATAAACACGTTAGACACAATACTGTAATCCAAAAATAATTTAGTCAATGAACTTTTAAAGTTTATATGTAGTGAATATGTTGAGACTGAATAAGGGACTGATGGGAGTGACTAGACCTGTGCACAAACTTCTGTCATGGTTTACAAGGCTGCTGTCAATATGTGGAAATACGTACAAGTCACAAAAGAGGAGATGGGTCAAGTTGTATTCCATCATTTAACTTAGTTCTCAATCTTTATATATGGAGATCTTGACCTTGAAAATGCTTTGTGAGGAGAAAAATTGAACATCCTTTTGTTTGTTCATATTGGAGTTGCTCTCATGTTGTGTTTATTTAGATAAAGTTTTAATTCTTTTGTCTACAAAGTTTAGTGAAGTTACCTACTTTGATTACAAGTGTGATAAATTGTGGAAAACTTTTCACAATCTGGTTGTTCTTGTTAGTAATTGTTTGTTACTAGTATTTGTGATGAGAATTAAAACGGGTAGTGTTGGGAAGTATGCAAACACGTTAGTGAAGGCATCTTGACAGCAGTCTAATTTCCAAGGCTGACTCAAGACCTACTCTTTGGTGTGTACTTAGCTATCATATAATGCCACTTGGACCTTAAACTATGTTCAGACATTATTTTCTTTTTCTTTTTTTTTTTAACTTCAGTATTGTTTGCATAGAGTAATCTTCATATTACACCAGGGTGTGGTTTTGCACGAGTAACAATGGTACAGGCAAAAACCAAGTTGTTTCCAAGTCATCAGTTATTGTCACTGAAAATGTAAGCCAAGTTCCCAAGTTAGTCATTGGCATGAATACTTAGTTGTCTTTTAGAGCCGTGAATATATTTTGTCTTCTATTTTCAAATGAGTACAGTCATGATTTAGCAGTGAGAATGTGGAAGTTTTAGGTCTTCATATCTTCATGATATGTTGGTCATGTGTATTAGGAGCTAAGTGTTCAGTCATGGTTTTTGAAATTTTTAACTTCATTGTTTGCCCATGGGCAATATCATTGTGGCATTGCCATTTGTCGGTATGTAAACTTGTGCCTTTGTGAAAGAGGCACTACCCCTTGATAAAAAGTGAAATTTATCGAGTGTCCATAATGTAATTAAATGGTGTGCAGTTGGAAACCTAATAGGTATCTGTATACCACACAAGGCGTCCTAACGTTGACGACTTCTGCCCGGCCAGGCCTCTCCATGCTTCCACTATTACTGTACAGTTTTCTTGAGCTTCTTATGATTATTGTTATTTTATGCTTTAATTTATATCCGAATATTATAGGGGTTTAATATTGAGAAGTGGGGTATTGGTGTGAAGGAAAATAAAATGAAAATAAAAATAACATTTATGTTAAAATGCAAAAAATATGTTTAAATATGTTCTGCACATGCAGCTAGCTATCCCTGCTATGATGCCAACTAGGAATTAGTGTTTTCATGCATATTTGTTATGCCAAGAATGAAACGCCATCACAGTTTTGGTAAATGCAGTTCAGTTTTAAGTGCTGTTTTATAGCACTTCTTTAGTCAGACACTTGATTTTGAATTGTTCTTGTACAGGTGCATAACTGGTGTAGCAAATCTGTTTTGGGTCTGTACTTGAATATACTAAGTAAGTGTGATCTGACTCTGAAATGCTTTATGCACAGTTAAAACATCACCTGGGTTGTTGAAATTCTTTGAGAGGAATTTCATGTGGAAAAGCTTTAAGAAAAAGGCTACAAACATCATAGTGATGACATCTGCTGCTGGAGAATCCTCTAAAAGACATTTGAAATAGTGTATTTTAAAATCCCTGATTTGACCAAAAAATCATTTTAGCTTTTAATCTTTAATTTAATTATTTTTTTTGAAAATGTTAGCATTTTCCAATCCAAAGAGCTAAGATGGTTTTGTAAAGTAAAATTTAGCGATCCACTGTTTTGGTAAAGTTAAGTGAATATTGATGGTGCAGTGGCCAAATAGGGAAGAGTGTTTGTCCATAGCAGGAAATTCTAATGGTCCAGTGTCCACTTAGTTCCAATAGCTGGAAATGTCCAAATATTTACAGTCAAGACAAATAATTTGTCCAAAATAAAGCTAATACCGACCATATGTTGTCGTCCAAAAATGGAATTTCCTTGTAAAGTTACTTGTCCAGAACAAGATGACGGTTAATCGAGTAGGTGTGGTGCGCATTTGAACCTGCTGCCTACTTCTTTGATGTGATGTAGAGGGTTACATGAGGCTGCCGGATGGAAGATGGGTGTTGCTTTGACATGCCCAGCTCTCTCCTAATTTACACCCTACACATTACTTCTTAAAAGTCGGTAGCATTGCCATATATATTGCTTCATCAGTAGTGGTGCCCTAATTGGTCAAGGACAGATTTTGGTCTTTCAGTGATGGGCAAGTCTACATTATCTGAGTAGTTTTGGCATCAACAACTCCAGTCCTATGGAAAGCTAATGACAGACATCAGTTGTTACATTGACCAGCAAATCTTTTGATTTTACCAAAGAAAGGAAATGTGAAAGCCAGATTAGGACAGATTGTCTATGCAAATTTAGCGGCAATTGATGCAGTTTTACCACAAGCAGTGCCTCGTCCAGTCCTTGTATTGCTGGTACTACTGTGAAGCTGTGGTGCCTCATGGTCTTAATGCTTTTGGAAGAGTTTAGTGTTGAGAAAATGGTAAGATCAAGGTGGTGATAATTCTATATTGAGACGACTAAAAGTGCTTGGCATTTATACATAAGTTTGTCCATATTGTATACCCTGTGATATTTCTTTACAAAGGGTTCCTGTTTTTTTTTTTATTTTCTTTCTCTTTCACTCTCTCTCTATCTCTCTGTCTGTCTCTCTCTCTCTCTAACCCTTATGAACATTTTGTAATCCTGTGATTAGTCCTGAGCAGGAACCCTTCCCCAGAGCTGCGACCTCTGCTAGGAGTGGTGTAACTGAACAATAAAAGAAAAAAAAAATAAAAATTTACATTATTGCATGCAGCAAAATTTTGTCTTATTATATCCTCTTCAAAAAGCTTATCGTTGAAAAAATTAATGTTTAATACTTGTACATTTGCAAGAAGTCTAGTTCAGATACTTATGTTTTTAGCTGTCATGTTGTTTGTTTTGTGTTGTAAATTTGGTGAAATGGCTTAATTTTCCAAGAATGGGTTGGTAATGGTGTGGAGTAGATAAATCAGTGGAAGGATTCAGATTTGTTTCTGTTTTACTCTGCCATCTCTTGGTAATTGTTACTCATGCCTTGTTCTGGCTGCAATTACTATGGTGGCACTTTGGAAGGTGGGTGATATCTGTGATGGCATACAGAATAATTCAGCTTCAATTGTTACCCTGAATATACTACTGAGTTCCAGGTGTGTACTATAATGAATAGTACAACTCCACAGTTATATATTTCTGATGGGTGGAAAATTCCATAGGTCCACATCTATTCTCTTATTCCCTTGAACATCTTGCCAAACTTATGGGCCACCTTAAATGAAAGTTCCATACTGGCACAGATCTGGTTTGATGTGAACTAATCAACCAGTAGTAAGGCTTAATACTGATGTATATCTAGAATTTATAGTTACATAAAATTAGCCTACTTGTTGTAATTCATATCAGTAGGTGGATTTAACACACCCTTGCTATAGAGGTATATTTTATGGGAGCTACGTCAATGATACATGTTTATTGCATAATGAAATCTGATGCAAAATAATTTCTTGGTTACTGGGAAATCACATTTTATGATTGGGAAAAATTGATAATTACGGAACAGAGTATAAGCGATTACCACAGGAATATGACGGGCAGAAGTTCAGTACCACGTGCTTTACGTGTTTATTCACGCATCTTTGGGGCACAAATGAGACATAGTTGGAAAGAGGGTTACAAGGTCAACAAAAACAAAAATACCAGATGACTAATTGTCAAAAGGGTAATAAACAAAGAAATGATCCAGGATAATCTGGGATCATGCGGTCACAAACTAAAACCACAGACTTGGCCATAAAAGATACGGAAGTTTACCCATACAAAATCCAAAAACATATAAATTTGAATTAATCACAATTAATTCATCAACAACTTTTTTAATTATGAAGGCATCGAGTTTAAACAAACCAAGACTTAAATTTAGAACACTTCCATTCCTTTTAACTGTGTCGTTGCACGGGACTAACGACTTGCTTCACTACAGTTAGTAGGATAATTTAAATCTCTCATGGGTAATAATGCATTCGATATTTGGCCAGTTCTCACAGAGTATTGGTGTCCTTTGATTCACTGTGTGTGATTTTCCAGTTTGTCCATTATATATTTTATCACACTTTTTTTTAAGGAATTTCATATATGCAGCCAGAAACATCTCTAGGAGAATTTTTTTTTTACTAAACACTCTTAACATTAAAATTACTGACAATAACATTTGTGTTGAAAAACTTTAAAATTCTAGGAATTTCTAAAAACCTTTCATATGGTAATTTGAGAATATTATGCTTACTGAATTTAAGTTTGTTATTAGTTAAATGTTATCCTGGCTCTTTTCCCTGCTACATCTGCAAAATTCAGCATCATTGAACTGCAGACTACAAACACACACAGCCCTTAAGAACATCCCATAAAAAACAAAGAATTTAACATTTTGATGATTGGAATAATAATGAACAAAAGAAGCAATATTTACATCAATTTTTTTTAGACAAAATTCTTACCAAGAATTTTGCCCCAACAAGTTATATGGTATGTGGATGGTATTTCTGGTGTTTGGCCAGTTCACAAACATCTCCAGGAATATCTGATTAAGCTAAATAATTTAGTCCCTTCTATAAAATTTACTGTAGAGGAAGAAAGACATTTTAATTTGAATTTTCTTGTTGACTTTTTCAGTTTCAAAAATCAACTAACACCTTCTTATGTTTATCATTACTGTACAGTATTCCATTCATCATCAGAATGTTAAATTCTCTTTTTTGTTCTGGGATTTTCTAAAGGAGTGTGTGTTTGTAGCCCGCAGTTCATTGATGCTGAGATTAAAACTATGATATTGCCTTGAAACTTCAATACCCAAGGACTTTTGTACATGTAGCATGGAAAACTTGAATTTAGTAAGCATAATATTCTCATATTACTGTATGATGAAAGGTTTTTAGAAATAACTAGAATCTTAAATCTTTTCAATATAAATGTTGTTTTCTGTAATTTTAATGTTAATAGTTTAGTAATAAAAAATTCTCCTAAAGATGTTTTGGGCGGCATATATGAAATTCCTTGTAAAAAGTGTGATAAAATATATTACGGACAAACTTGGAAAATCACTTTCATAACGAATCGAACAACAACAATATTCTGTGAAAACTGGCTAAATATCGAATGCATTATTCGTACATATGAGAGATTTAGATCATCCTATTTACTGGAGTGAAGCAAGATCCTTTGTCCCATGTAATGACACAGTTAAAAGGAATATCATTGAATCTTGTTCTATTCAAGTCAAATAATGGAAGTGTTTCTAAATTTAAGTCTTGTTTTGTTTAAACTTGATGCCTCCATAATTTAAAAAGTTGTTGACAAATATAAGCAACAAAATTTAATAATCATTTTATATGTTTTTGGATTTTGTATGGCTATGCTTCCGTATCTCTTATGGTTAATCGTATGCTTTTAATTTGAGACCATGTGATCCCGGATTATCCTGGACCATCTCTTTGCTTATTACTATTTTGACTATTAACCATTTGGTATTCTTGTTCTTTTTGTTTACCATGTAACCTTTTCAACTGTGTCTCATTTGTGCCCCAAAGATGTGTGAATAAACACATGAAAGTGCTTGGTACTGAACTTCTGCCTGTCATTTTCCTGTGGTATTCGCTCATAAACTGAAGTCACGCATGTCAACTGTGATTTTTTAAGCATAATATTAGAGATGAAAAAATTGTGATCACAATCATCCTATCCCCCAGCAGGCCAAACAGATCATTGTTTATCAGTGATGAAGTACATTTCTGGAATGTTAATAATTGAGAGTTCAGTAGATCATTAGCAAATTTAAATTTTGGTTAATAATGAAATTTGGCAAAATAGACTGCAAATTAAACAATGTTCCTTTCCCCATTTCTACCCCCTGAGGTGCAACATCAGAAAGTAATTTCCCAAATTCATTTCTCAGGACTGTACTGTACTGTGCTTTTCCCCTCATGTTTTGTCATAATCAGTCATACACTATTGAATGTAAGTCTGATTACTCTTCAAACTTGGAGGGTATGTTTGAAGGCATGCCTCCTCACCCATAGACTTTAAGTAGCTGACATGGTTGAGCAAGACTTTGGTTAAATATAGCTCTCAGGGATTCATCCAGTGGTGGTCTGGCAATCGTCAAGATACTGATGGTTGAGTACATATATATGTTACAGTCAACATGCGTAATCAGTCATTACGCGTAATGACTGAAATTTCAGTCATCACGCGTAATGCACTTAGGGGACATTTGATCCCCCCAGGAGCTAGTACTAAACACGGCGAAACAGTGAGTCACCTACACTGTTTCGCCGGGTTTAGTACTGGTCCCTGGGGGGTCAAATGTATTTCGCCGTGTTTAGTACTAGCTCCTGGGGGGATCAAATGTCCCAGTGCATTATGCATGATGACAAATTTCAGTCATTACGCGTAATGACTGATTACGCGTGTTGACTGTAACATATACATGTGGATCTTGTAAGGTATAGAAGTAGCCCACTTTTCCTTCCCTGGTAGGGTCCTTTGGAGGACAGGAATCCATTATGAAGGTAACTAATTTACCAAGAGGTGATGAATAAGAAATGGCAAAGACGAATTTTATGGTTACCACTTGTGAAACAACTTAAAGGTTAAGAGTACCTTCCAAACTTCATGAATATACGAGGGGAAAAAACTTAATTGAGATTACAATAAATATCTTCATCCAGACTCAAAAATGATATTCTACTGAGATGCCCACCAAAGGGTATGTCTTACTGACAAATATAAAAAACCAAATGGATGGTCAACACCATTACTATACAGTTGGAAAACTATACAGTATGACAATAAAATTTATATAAAAATAGTTGACAAGGCACATTGAACAGTGTACAATATTGCCAAAAGCTTATATGATATACATGAATAAAGATGCATTACTAAAAATATACAAAATGAAACTCAGTGGGGTAAACCAAAACATAATTCATACCATTATAAGAGGTAAGTGCTGTTAGTGTACCTCATTACATGGTATTACTTCATACCTAGCTACATCCACTTTTTAGCCTTTTACTTTTACTCTATTTCTGCCACCTTTCGTTGACTTCACTGTCCAAAACCTCTTAACTGTTACTTACTGCAACTGTAAGTTTTCTCCCAATTCCACCTTTGGATCCATGCACTTTCATCTTTATATTTTGGATCTCTTCATCTTGCTTTCCAAGCACCCCAACTCCCTCTCTTCACTGTCTTAAGAGCTGAATGGCTGAAAGTGCCCTGGTCCTAAGCTTGAGAGCCTAAATTTCATTTATCAATCAAAAGCAACCATGATTAGTTCCCATATGTACAAACCATCGCCTTTTAAAGTGGAGTACAGTATATCTTTTGCATGCTGCTTAACAGCTGAATGAACATAGATAACAAGGATAGCCAATAGTGGCGCTCACAAGGGAACAAGTGGGAGAAACCCACAGATATCCTTCACTGTATCTTTTGACCTTACAGTGTGAGGTTGTGTGTGCTGCCATTCTACTCTCTTGGATGGATGTAGCTGAGTTTAATATTCCTTTGCTTCTTGTTTTGTTTTGCGTTTGTTTTTTCTTCGTACAGGCAGTCGCTGGTTTATGCCGGGATACTGTTCCGATGCTGGGTCATAAGCCAAAAATCGTAAGAAAACCTTACTTTTAATCCTTTGGCTGTCTTGAAAACAACGTAACCTGCATTTTTATCAAGTTTTTCATAAAAAAACTCCAAATTTTGACCATTCTGCCATTTTGGAGCCATATTTCTTCTGGTGGACTGGCGTCGTAAACCCGAATATGCCTTATAACCCAGAAAATAATTTTTGGTGAATATATTTGAAGAATGTTGTAAACTCCGAACGTCGTAAGCCGAGCTTGGCATAAACCAGGGACTGCCCATACTTTGTTTTATGTGTTATTGTAACAGTTGCATGTTTTCTCACATGGGGAAATACCAAGAGCTGCTGAGATGTGTGGTCTGGGGCAACCTTGTGGCTGCTTCTGTAGACCCACTGAAGTTATTTTCTTATTGCCAAGTTTAGGCCTTTGTTCTTCCCCATCTGAGGAATGTGTGGATTGGGCTGTTCCTCAGGGGGAAAGATTTAGCATGAGGAACAGGAAGGACAAGAGGCGTTAACCATCGTTACTGCAGTTTTACTCCACTGGTGATGCTGTTAGATCCTGCTGGGATTCTTCTTCCACCTTCTTCTATCCCCTTACCACCCCCAAAGTAGAGACATAAATACAGTTGACGTTCCCACAACAATGTCTGCCCCCTCCGATAATAGTGATAAATTGTCCAAGCCTTGTGAGGTACCATCCTATGAGTATCTTGATAAAATTTGGCCTAAGGTGAATGTTCCAGATAGCCAATCCTTTTCTGCCTTTCTATGTAGTTTGGCAGAGAAGGACAAAGAAGGCTTGTCTGCCAAATTTTCCATGGTGGTAGTTCCTGTTAATAATAACGTTTCTGTGGAGTCTGTGGCTCCTGCTTCTCTGGTTACTTCTAGGAAGCTTGAACAATTGCTTAAAATGGTCCTTTCTGCTGAGCCTCCTGATGAGCCAATTTTGTTAGTGCTTCCTTCTACAGGTCCTGGTCAGTGGAAAGCATATGTGCTATATGAGAAGAGGAAAAAAAAACGAGGTTTAGATTTTCTTCTCTTTGTCTTCATCATGATCTTCCTCTTAGCAAGAGACTCATCCCTCATGGAAGAGGAGGTGGAAGGGAAAACCCAAGCATTCTCATAGGAAGTCCAGGTGGTCCTCTTGTACCAGATCAATCTCCTGGAGTATAGCAGCATTACTTGTCAGTCATGTAAGCATTGCTCACATGCACATTCCAGTCTATACAAGAGGGGGTTACATTCTACTTCTTGTGAGCATTTGCATTTGCACTCGCTGAGCCCCTCTCATTATGCTAAATCTCTACATGCCTGATCTTAAGATGGTGCAGGGAGAGGCTCACCATCCCTCCTCAAGTTACTCTTTGAGGAAGTCACAGGAGAATGGAGGTGTGTATCTTGATCATCCAGCACATGGGAGGTTCCCAATTAAGGGCAACACGAACTTTCCCTCACACCCCTTTCCCTTTCCTCTGCGGGTGGCTAGGGGTGACCCAGTTCTCTGACTCATTCTGACCGTCAGTGTCCTAACACGAGAGATCCCCAATCCCTTCCACTTCTTGTGCTCATGGTTGTCCTTGTGGGCAGGAAGAAAGCTAGGCAGTAAATGCTCGGTCTCATTCTTTTCTCCCTTTGACTGCACCAGTCTGTTCGGATCCCAAGGTTGGAGGCAAATGAGTCAGAAGTTCTAGCCCTTGAAGAGTTCCCTTCTGTAGCTGAAGAGGGGTCAACTCATTCCTTAGGGGACCCTGTGAACTTTGAAGGTCCTTCCCCTCATTAGCCCCTCATGAATGAATTAGATCAATATTTTCATGAGGTTATTGTGTTCATTTGTGAGCATAATGTGAGGAAAGCAACCTCGGCTGCCTGCCAGCTGAGGTCATGTCTATAGAGTTGGCTATGGGTGGCCTTACTGAGACGCATCCATTGGTAAAGTTACCTTGGTCACAGTTGACTCATGGTGTTTTGGAGGAGAACACTTGGTTTACAGACTTGGCAGTTCTCTTGCCTCCATCAGATCAAGTGAATTCTCTCCCCCACTGCTTTCATACCAGAAGAAAAACTACATTCCAAAGGACTCAGAACCCACTCTTCTTCAATCAGTCATTGTTCTCTTAGTTAATGACCTGCCTGCTTGAATGTCTGCCATCCACGCGGTATTGTGCCTAGATGTGTGGCTAATGCACCTACAGATTTCTCAGTAACGAGTCAAGCAAATCCAGATAAGAAAACTAAGTTCAGGAGGTTATTAGTGTGTGGAGGAAAGGCTCTCACATTTCTAGTGCATCGGTGTACAAACCTGAGGATTTACATCATTCATTGTAGGGGAGACAAAGTTCTCTCTCTTTACATGCGAGTCTCAAACAACAGTGTGCTTGCCCTTAGAAACAGCTTAGTGCCAGGTTCCTCACTTCTTTCTCCTAGGAAATGTGTGGGCACAATGATCAAGTTAAGAAGAGCAGACTCAAGGGACTCGATCCTGAATTAGGCTGTCTTTAAAATCTTTGGATAAGTATTCTAGGTCCTAGATCATCAGTGTCAGCATGGCCTTCCTCCTTAAGTACTGTGAAGAAACTTTATCAGAAGCCAAGAAAACCTAAGCAAGCTTCTATATTTAAGAAAAGGGATGAGTTTCCCAGTCCTTTAGTCTTCCCCTATCCTTTCCCACTCCTGTCCCAGACCCACCTAGGAGAGGAAGGGAAAATCAAGAAGTAAGAAAATGCCCACTGAGGTTAGCAATCCCTCTCTTCTACTACTGAGAGTAAGGAGTTGCTTTTATCACACATGGACCAAGTGGCTAAGGACAAACAGCAGAGCCCTGGGTGATGTCTTTTCTTTGTGATGGTTACAGAATACCATTCTGTGACTGCTGTCCCTCCTCTCTCAAAAACAACCATCATCTCAAAACATGACTACTAATACAAAGAAAGCATTTGTAGCTGCATTTCATGAGTCATGAACTTATGCTGCAATGTTGGAATTGCTTCATCACATCCTTACTGTTTATGTACCACTATGACAATAAGTATTGGAATGTAATCTCTTTCCTTGAAATAAGTGCCATTTCCATGAAGTTTTAATGATAACAAACATTATTTTATCATTTTCTTCAACTGCATCCCATGTTAAAAGAGAATGATAAGATGTATAAATATCAAAGAGCAAACATGAGAGAAAGTTTCTTGTGGTATTGTGAACTGAGGATTTCAGGTGAGAGGTGTCATGTGTGAAACAACACAGGCTGCCAGTAATGGATATCAAGATGAGAAATAAAAAACCCAAGAAGAGGTTAAAAAGATCAAGAATTAAAATATCTGATTGTAAAGGGGAACAGTAGGAGCAATAAAAGAGTTATGTAAGACAGACACAACACGAAGGATTAAATCTAAAAGAGGAGAGAGTTGGTGCAGTAGAAAACACTGTATTTGGAATGATATGAAATTGTGTGAAAGTTGCAGATGAAGCAGCAGAGTGAACAACTGGCTTTGAGTGCCAAAAGAGGCTGAAAGTGGTGTTGGAATACTGTAGTGTGGTACAAGATTCACCCTGGTAGAAGTCTAGGGCTGTCGAGGATTGGAAGGCGAGACATGGAAGGTGCTGAGAAACGAAATAAAATTAGTGGAAAGAGAAAATAAAGAGGATATTTGGCATAGCTATTGGAAAAGGTACAGAGGAGTTAAATGGAAAAAAGCCTTTTTCCTATACCTTGTTATACATGGGCCTCTAACGAAACTGTACTGCAGTTCAACAGTCTTCAAATTTGCTAATAATCTCTTATCAAGTATTCTTTCTAAATCCTCAGTGGCTCATCCAATTCACTGTTTTCACCAGACTTAGATGTCCTCCACACAGCTGATCTGAGAAACAATTAACTGTGGTAGCTGCTTCTTCCTAGTTAAAACACAGAAGCTCATGAAGTCGATGTCCAATTTCTGTTGTAATCTTGGCTTCTTGGGTCATCAAAATTAATGAGTGACTACCAAGGAACAAGAGATACTGTGTTTATATTTTTTTTTTTTTCAGAAACAATGAGGGTCTCATTTTACAATGCCTACTATTTCCTGTATTGTGAAAATCTGGACTTAACATGTCACTGGGGAAAGTAAACCATAAGTGGAAATCATAGCCAGTCTATAGTTACCAAACGCCAGTAATTTTCATGGATTCTCTGGCAAGACCAGTGCATATCCATAAAAAGTCCTAGCCTTGAAGGAAGATATTGTTGCCTATGTTGATACTGGTCTCTTACTGGTTTACAAACTAGCCTCATTCCAGACTTCTGCAAGGGGAACACTCTCTCCTTGCAATATACAGTACAGTGGAGTCGAATTGGTGGTTGAGAGGCAAGGTGTGGGTGAAGTCTATTTTTGAAGCTTTGATAACCAATTAAATGCAGATCCTCTATGCCTACTGAGGCTAGAGTTCCACCTTCTACTCAAGCTCATTAAACCCTTACCTCACACAGATACTTTCCAAAAGGGACATATGGCTGTATCAGTTCATCCAAAGAAGATACTGATTGGCATTCATGGACTTGAAAGAATTGTTCTGTTGGATCTCATATCTCAGTTTTCCGAGAAATTCCAGATGATTTGGCAGTGGTGAATGATATCGTCATTCTGAACTTTGTGCATCTGGGTATTACAGTGGAGCATTAAACCACCTCTGGATTCTGTAATCAACCACAAAAAAACCACAAATTTTCCACTCAGCATTTTTTCTACAGAATATACAAGTTCCCCTGAACATGTTATTTTCCTAAGAGGCATACTTTTATTTGATAAGAAATGGCAGAAACTAGGACTGGATGAAACCCCTACTCAGGCAGCATTTTACAGTTAGGATAGCCAAGCCATTGCTTGCAACCCATAGGTTAGAATCACTGAATTATTTTGACTATTGGCTAATGATATAGCCTTAACTCTGTCATAAAGCCAAAACTTACATCACTTACAAAACCTAGCATACGGTTAGATCTGGTTTTCAAACCTGACATAGATCTTGCAAGGTGCCAAAGAATGAGTGAGCACCCAACTTTACCAAAGAAATTAACACCCACTCCTATTTGCATACTAAGCATCTGCAACTTCAGCTGAACTTTAGATGACCTGCCTCTACTCAGCCAGATAACTTCCCTTTATTAACCTGACAAAAAAACCTTTGGTAGTTCAAGGGGGACAAGTCACCTAGTACTTTGATGAAAGGGTTTAAGACCTCCATCTAGTCTTGAATTTTGTTACACTTGCCTGAAGTGGAATTAAGATAGGACACTCGATTACAGGCCATGTGTTTGATCTAAAGTTGTTAGGGCATTGATTCCATTAGTAGATGGCCTACATAGGCTATCAATTTTCTTGAGAGAAGAGGCAGCCTTTTTTGCTCTACAATCTTTGCAAAAGTACTAAATAACAACGGTACTGACTATGTCAGAAAATTTGACTACAGTAGCTTTACCCAATAAACGAAGGAGGAACCGCAGACTTTGAAATACTACAGGCCATCTGGAGTTTTCAAGATTCCTCAAGTAGTTATGTATCAGCTATTAAGCATTATACATTAGTCTTTAGTAAGAGCAAAATACTTAGTTTGTCATTAAAACAGGCCAATGTATATCAAGAATGGAAGCTGAAGTCTTACCAGATGTTGCCAAACAAAACATGGGGACACTGACATGGTCTTGTAACATGACTAACCCAGCTTATGGAGCTGTGATACACGCTTCACATGAAAATTTCACCCTGGGGACGTATTTTTTGTTCTAATGGAATTTTCTTTCTACATGAGAAGTAAATGAAATCCAGGGCCTTTCTGGTTGAGCAATCCCCACCTAGGTAAGCCCGAGTTTTGACTTTTTGTATACATCAGATAGAAAAACACAAAATTTGATTTAACTAAACACTTAAGTTCTTCTTGGTCTCAAATGTTATCATCTCTTTTTTGATGAAAATGTAGAAGGAAGACCTCACTTGTCATTTCAGAGCCATCAATGTCTGTCCTGATGACAAACATTTTAGTTAATAGGGCCCCCTTATTATCTTTATCCACTTACAAGTTCTTGATAGAAGCACTGATTTACCTATTGCTCATTCAAGTTAGTATATTATATTAGTATTTTAGAATAATAATTCTGTATGTAATACACCCCCCAATTGAAGATTATGGTTCATGACATTTATAGCCAATTCAACATCGCTTCATTTTTGCCAAAATAAACTAAACACAATCATTACTTTCAACTTAGTGACAAAGGATTATTTCATTACTGTACTACCTTAATTTGATGTTATTTTAATAAGGTGTTTTTTAGTGAACCATTCCAATGTAATTATTTTAACTCCATTACAAATGCTACCTCTGGAAAAACCTTCCTGAAACTCTTAGTTATCTGGTTCAACATTCTAAACCATAAATCTTTTAATAGCTTCTCATCTGGTCCTGTGGTAGCAGCAGGCCAAGCATTTTCAGTCACTGAGAAAAGGGTGGGCTGAGGAAAGTAGCAGATTCACTGTCCTCATCTATATCATTGTTTACGCAATCTATAACAGTAGAGCCGTAACTCCAACTGGTTTTATCTATCCAAACAGTAGAGCCAGATATGACAACTGTTAGTCTTTTGAACTTTTGTGCAATACTTACTTCAACTAAAAGTTCTTTAGTTCCACCAGTCCCTCGCTCTATTCATCAATGCTAAGAGGCAGAAGCTACTTAAACCTTCAACCTAAATAGCTATTCAGGCTATTTGCAATTGATGGGTTTGAGTTGAAATGGGAAGTTTTCAAGAACAACGGCTCACCGCTCTGTTCCGGGGATTTTGGTAGGGAGAGATCTTTCAGTAGGTTTCCGTGGTAGTGATATTTCACTCACCCTTCTTTATACCGACGCCTTCCTAGAAGACGTTTGTAACCCCAGCTTTCCTGAAAGCTCTTTTTCTCTGGTATATCTAGCATTGTTAACAATGGAATTTCACCGGGTGACACGGGACCTTTTTTTTTCCTTTGTCAAAATCCCTTTTTCATATACAACCTCACCACTTCACAGGAATTGGTTTCCTCCCAAACTCTTTCTATCTCACAGCTGGTCCCGAAGAGGCAAACAATAACTCTGACTCAGTCTGCCACTAGAGGGCTGGTGGAATCTGGATATAAAGGGCTGCCAGATGAAACTGGAGGTTTCTTTCTTCTGTGGAGTGCCTGAAAGTTTTCACATACACAATGCTACTTAAAGTACATAATGGGATTGTATATGACGGTATAAATCTAGTTTTTTAAAAATTATATATTTATTCAGTCCCTCGTGGGTGATTAAGAATAGATTTCTTCCCCAACCAAACAATGCCAAAAATATTTTCTTGTTCTTGAGAGCTGGAATGCTCTCCTCACAAGCATATTATGAGGCTCCATTTTCAGATATTACTTGTCAATTATGATTTCCAAAATACTGTACTACTCCAAGGAGTGTAAAGGTAAATAAGAAAGCTAAAAAAATAAACAGTGTATTACATGAATGAAATGGCTTCAACATCAAGTCATCAGTAACAAAACAAACATGAAAAGTTAATATTAAGAAGAAAGATAATACCACTTTTCACAAAAAAATTAGCAATCAACCCAAATACATTATAAACAGTCAATAAAACAAGCATCAAATAAGGATTATAGCTAAAACTTTTAACTAGATTTCATCACAAAAGTTCAGATTTTCTATAAATTTAAGGGTGACTCTTGAACTATCAATAACAACCTTGGTCACTATTTAGAACAACTTATCAGAGATACAATTAACCTAATAAAATCCTCAAACTTGGAACACCAGGAAATAAATTCCTTAAATGGCATCTAAAAAGTAGCTAAGGATGACTGACTGTTATGGGTCTGGGCCCTACAAGTTAATTATATTCACAGAGAGCAAAAGAATACCGTATATCTAATGATTTAGGCCAGAATTTTCTGGCTACTAACCAACAAGCTTCACCAGAAACATGGATAAGTTTTTTATCATTCTTTTAAAGGAAAGGATAAGGTTGCTAACAGTAGAATAATCACAGTCAGCACATTTCAGGCTGTATCTCACAAATCCTTCTTAAATTTTGCATCCTGGTACAAAGTTGACCAAGGTACGGAAAGTTATGGAAGATAAAGATGTGGGGGAAATGGAGATGGCTTGGACATATCCTTCACATCACCACTGAGAGAACAGTATGTGACAGTGTCAGCTAGGCTACTCTAGGTGCCAGACGAGTTGGAAGACCCAAACCTACATGGTTGAGAACTATGCAACAATAGCCTGTTGATGAGCTGAGGTTTGTTAAAGTGAAAGCACAAGAAATACATGAGTGGTGGAATTTTAGAGGCTGTGTCAACTGCACCAGAGGTGACAATGGTAGAAAGTTGTGTGCATGCATTCAACAAACACTTACTGTATAGCATAGTATGTACACTAGTTTAATAATATTAATAATAATAAACTGAAATTCATACAAATACAAGTCAATTTCAGTAATTATCAAAATGATTTGAAGCTAAGCAATAAAACTTGAACATGATGATAATATATTCCAATTTCAACTCCAGAGAGAGAGAGATTTGGCCATCTGTATTTAACTGGTGTGATGCATACTCCATAACTGTTATGAGTATTACTTTGACATATTTATTTTTATGGCAGCTGCCACTCAGGTATATCAAACTCTGTCCAATCATAACAAGGGTATCCCTCATATTAGCTGTTACACCTCTGTCCCCACCTATAATTAAAAGAATCACAAACTACTACAGAGGGATGCTTGTTATGTTCAACAGAGTCAAAGATTAAAATGGCATGTTCAGATCAAATCCTCATTCCTTATATTTCAGGTTTCATCTGGACTCCAAAAGGTACCACCATGCCCATCCTTCCGAGGTCAATGCATCATCAATATTTGGTCACACAGTCTAGCAAGCTGGACAAATGCCCAATTATATGAATAAAAAACTGGGTAGTCACGAATGAGTCAGAAGAGAAACCCTTACATTAACACCATAAAGACGTTCTCATTAGCAAGCCTAAGTTTGATTGTTAACTTAAAGCTCACCCTCAGCTCAGTGCTCACACCAACTGAGAAACATGACTAGTCATAGTCAGTACTTTACTGCCCCTTTCCCTGGGCACTAACTTATTTCTGCATATTTAAAGTATCAACTTTTATTGAACTATAGTTTTTTCCTATCAATGAGTCATTACAAAATTTTGACACAGGAAAAAGTTAAAGCACTTTCTGTGCCCACCATGAGATTTTATAATGTTAATTTTTAGGGGTGTCTGTCACAAAAGTAAGAGTCCTTACAACAATCCCTCACCTCTCTTATAAATTCCAAGGAGTGCACTTCCCAAGCACTCATAGCTGATTACTGTAAGGTTTGCCTTAAAGGTTTTGTAAGATGGCCTGCACAGCAACCACCTTTTTGTGATGCTCTATGCAAATAGGGGATGATTCTCAAGTTGCTCTTCTGAGTGGACTGTATCCGAAGTAATAGAACACAAGACTGTGATGTTGACACTGACATTGCTGAAATCTGCAAAGATAATGGTTATGACATGAATGGCCCTTAAGGCTCCTTGCCATACTGGAACTGCAGTGTCAATGGTCCTCCTCATAGTTATGGAAGTTTCTGTTTTGCCAGTGTGACCTAGACACCAAAGAAGTACACCTCATGTCACTCCTTATGACCCTGAGGGATAAATTACATCCTAATCCCAATACATATCATCTCACAACTGGCTAACATCTTTCACAATGACCATGTACTGTTTAGCTATTTCCTTTCTACATACATTTCATCAAGATGGTATGTAGTGTGTCAGTAGCATTGTTTGATTTTCTTTTGCTATCACACCCTGTTCCCCAAAGTTCTGAGCTAAAAGCATGGTCAAGAGGGATATCCAAAGTTTGGCTGATGGTTAATTAACCCCTTTCATTGTTTAGGCCCACTGTGCCCATGTGCCAATGCACCTAGTCCCAGATTACTTACCTTGAACTTACTACTACTTTTCACCAAAAATTTAGGTGTGGCTGTTCATTACATTTGTCATGTGGAACATTATTTCTTCTTTCATGGTGTCTGTTACTATGGCAAACCTTCATCTCACCATATCTTGGTAAAATGGCTCTCTCTTAAAGGGTACACCTTAAACTTTTATAGCCCTAGATTTGAAAGATGCAAGAAAACTAATATTTTCCCTAATCATAACAACTTCATAAATAACAAAGGTTTTCTACCTCATCACAAAGTGTGTTATGACAACTGACAAAATAAAATACCTTCACTGAACTAAATTAAATGGCACAAACATCCATTACATTGTTGGCTTACCTTTCACACTAAATACATTACACAAACACTAAATGCATATTCAGCTAACAACAGAAATTATAATCTAAATTTTCATGTTTTTAAGCAGAAATTTTATTATCTACATATTTGTGATATAATTGCTGTACTGCCAGAATTCTTTTGAACATAGCAGAAAACTACAAAGACACCTGAAACGAAAATATTAATGCTCTATCGTCTGAATTTTGTCAGTTAAAATATCATCAACGAGGGTACTTTATTACCATGTATCTATATTAAAAGGAAAAATGTAGGCTAACCTAAGATTTAATTGTCATAATACTCTACTATATATATCAAACTTGTACCAAAACATGATTCTCAGATATCACAGATAACTATGGTTACTGCATTTTTATTAAAATTTTATTCCTTCTTTACAGTTTGCCTATCTTTCCTAGCCTGTCTAAAAACAATAACCTATTTTCAAAACTTACATAGAATAACCTTATTGTATTCATTGTAAAAAAAAAATGAAAGTTTACAAAATACTACTTTATTTACAGTTGAAATTACAATGCTTAAAAATATAAAGTAAAAAAGGGTTGCAACTTAGTATAAAGCTGCATGTATTATATAATTTATATATAAAGACAAAACTTAAATTCAATTAATAAATAACTGAATTTAATAAAACCTAAGGTTTATAAAAATGACACTATAATACTGTTACATACATATAATGCATAATAAAGATTTGTACATAATCTGCCACATGGAGCAAGAGGTAGGGGCACCCTGTGTTACTAGAAGAGTGCCAGTAGTGGGAAACCGTTTGGGATTCAAATATTTTAAGCATGCCCAAAGAAAATGTTACATAATACTATGTATGGGGATGTGCACATACATTTGATAATGATTAGTTGGGCGAATGAATCGATTTCCTGAGCAAATTCATAATACCTTGGGCGTATGTAGTGGCAGTTTCTTTTGAAAGCTTCTGTGTGTAGTAGTCGAGGGAATAACAAAAGCGACCCCGAAAAGTCTGCAGTGTGTGCTGGCAAAGTGTAGGCATGAAATGACAAGAGACTGAACGCAGTACTTTGGTTGCTTCTACAACTTCACCCACGCCTGGAAATGCCGTGTGCAAATTTCCCATATTTGTCACTGTATAATGGTTATCATTAGCAGAAGGTAGTCCTAACCATGCTAACCACGAATTGTGCCTTATGAGAATAATCAAACGCTCACTCATTGGCTGTAATTTCAGAGGTTTCTTTTCTTCAACTAACATATGCTGGAGTCTTCTGTTTACATCCCTTGCATATTCCCAGAACGAACGCAAATCCTGTCGTTTTGTGGGGAAACTGATGTCTAGTAAGGATATGTGGCATCCAAGGGTATTTGGCTGTAGTGCTTGAGGCCAGTAACGCCTCATATTAATGGCTTGTTGTGACCACAGATAGGTTTCATCTAACTCTTCATTGCGGCTAATCATCATCTCGTACATCGAGAGGTTTGCTGCAGCAGTGAAGGCTGAATTCAAAGTCACTCCTTCCATTTTACACCTGCTGATAAGCTTCTTTGTAGTGACTTCATCAAGTTCGTGCTGAAGTATGTGAGTTGCAGCTGCATTAGAAGCAGGCATTTTGTATTGACTTGTAAAATTTCTCACTGATATACCAAATGTTAATATCGCTGTATACAAACGTTTAAGGAACACACAGAGGAAAAACCACAAAGTATGAATTTGATCACCAAGTGCATCTTGTAAAGGCATAGCAAATGTTCCTTCTTCCTTCATATCAACTTCTTTTCCCATTGAAAGGTCATTTAGGACCTTGAGGAAAACATTACAAAACTTCATATTTGATGTACCATCACTAGCATTGTGGTGGAAACCAAATATGCAAACATACTTGTGCTCAACATCTTTAACATCTTCACAATCTTCATTTTCACTTTTTGGGAGTGTTACAAATCGTGCAAACCACAAAGGTCCTTCCTCAAGGTTATACCGCCGATGAAGAAGGGATTCTACACTAGCTTCTATGTTATCGGTGACAAGTTCTTCCACGTCTAGTGTTGCTCGAGGAGACTCTTTCCACCACAGCTCTCCATCACGGCGACTCAGTTTCATCCGCAAGTTAGGCATTTTCCTTTGAACAAGAATGGTAACATATAAGAAACCTATCATGTGATGTAAGAAATTTTGTGAACATTTTTGGGTAATATGAAAGAATTACTAAAGCCTTAACAAGTGGAAAGTGAACATTTCTCAAATTACTCTTTTTTTTACTTGAAAATATGAGTCAGACTGAACTGAATATTTCTCAATCAAATATTTTACAGGGGTTCATCTTGAATTAACATCAAATAAAAAATAGTGAATTAAAAAGTCTACTGCTGAAGCAGGTCATCGAGTAAGCACTAACTTTTATTGTTCAATGGTCTACTATTGTTCAGTATACTACTGTATGCGCTGTGAAAAGAAAAGACAATACAAGTACATTTAACAAAATGTTTTAGTTCAGAGTCCTTTGCAGTATCTAAAAGAAAAATACTGTTCATTATTTTTGCAACAATTTAGAACTACAAAGCCTTTGATAAAAGTATTATCAGAGAAAGAGAGGAAACAAGAACTAAATGGCTTTGTTCTCAACAGGATGAATCACTGGAGACAGTGTATCATAGCTTCTTCTGAAAGGTGGACATTTTAGACAATAACTTGCCCTCATTCCCATAACAGAAGAAAGAAGTTTTGCAGGAACTGAAAAACGAATGAAACTTATAGTGGTAAGCTGTAGGAGACTGCCAGGTCACTCACAATGGCTAGTTAGCAGGCCAGTGGATTTGTTGTCAGGTGCAACTTATCTGCACAGTGAGTTTGACAAGATAACGGTTACTTAAAATTCAAAATTTCTTCAAAGCATTATATCAACAACTGTACATAATTGCTGTTTGTAGACACTCACATACTTGATCTTCAAGTAATCAGCTTAAACACATTAAAAGTAGGTAATGTTTAACAATTTAAACCAAGAAATAAGACCTTTGGTTACAACTAGAAATTGAAGTATTATTAGACAATGTTTGATTATGATCTATTTTGAAGCATTATACAAATTCAAGTGGTGTTACTTTATCTATAATACAGCTGTATTTCATTTTAGTCTTAGGAATTACACAAAAGAATACTGACTTTAAACAAAACTTGAAATTGGAGCCATGCATTACCAGCCACTTAAATCAAGTCTTATAATACAGTAGTACACATTTACTGATGAGTAACCCAACAAATTCTCCAATGTGCTTTGATAGGTAGCCTACAGGGCTCTCTGTTGTTAGACTTAACTATAGATCTTTTTTCGGGTGACAACACTGGGATGATTAAACAGAACAAATCCAGTTCAGTCACTGGGTTAATTTAAGAGACCAAGTCCAGTTCAGTATCTGTATGGATGGGGTTGCCAATGAACTTCACTTCTCAAGAGACGAAACAGCATCTTCTCAAACAGAGGTAGACTGAACTTTACATAGAAACATGAGAAAGCAGAGAAATCTATATTTCAGAAGATAAAAGTGGTAGCCAACACACAAGCAGTATCTGAAAGTATTTGATAGCAGCACCCAAATTAATAGCTAAAGGACAGGCTGAGAGCAATTTGACCTTCAGCCTGAAGTCAAAGCAAATTCAAAGTGGAAGAAGTAATGGAAAGGTTTCCAATGTGACAAAATTCTTTAGCCCTGACTCTACCAGAATAAAAAAAAATGCTGTGAAACTCCTCTACTCATAATAAATAAAAATCATACTCTCAACGTCAACTGATAAGCATACTGTACTGTATATAAATCTGAAGACGCTGATAAGATATGTGCATGTGGCATCTAAACTGCATATCCATAATCACAAGATGAAGGATAAACATCACTGTTTTGGATATGCAAAAATGCAGCAAAATTGTCTGCAAATACCTTGACAAACCATGCAGTCACAATATTTGTCCCTTGAGCATTTTGCATCTCAAGTACTGTACCCATGAAGTCTTTACAATGAAAGGTCAGAGGGCACAAGGTTGATAATCGTCTCTGGGTGACTGTATCTGTTGGATTAGCAGTCTGGGGTTCACACCAAGTCTCTACCTCATTTCATACTTTCCCACATTACAGGCCACTTGATGTCCAGGGTCCGTGCTAGCCCAAGGCTAACTTAATGCAAACCAACCATATGGCTTGGTGATATGTCAGCTGTACTTAAACTAAGAATGAGTTGAGGGAAAATAATGAGACAAAAAAGGAGTTTCTCAGAGAGAGAGACAGAGAGAGAGAGAACAACCACAGTACCATTCGATATTATTTAAAAAGGGGCTGAAAAGGTATTTGCTTGTTACAAAGAAATTCTGTCACACAAAGTCCAACTTTGGAGTGATTCACTGCAGTTGAGAAACAACAAAAATCAAGAGTAGATAATTCCAAGAAAACTTGTTATGCCCCCAATACCCTGGACAGACTCGAGTATAAGCACTAAGCACAATCAAATCATGACCTGTGTAATCTGTGTCTTGAGAGAATGCAGATACCCAATCTCCTCAGCTACCAAATCAATGTTATGACTGACCGAGGGCTGAGATCTTGAGAAAACACAAAAATTATGTGATAAAACTGAAAATAATCAGTGAGTTTCATTATACTATCATCAACAGAGAACAACAGAGGGTAGGGGTGGAAAACGTAGGAAAAGGAACAAGCACCACAGCTGTGTCCAGATCTTTAAGGGTGCAAAGACATAATAATTCTCTGTAATAAAAACAAGGGGTTAGGGAATGAGGTTATGCCAGTCTGTGACTCATAGAGGTTATTTAATGATTGAATCAAGATCATAAGATCTAAGAGCTTAAAAAGTCAGGTACTGTATTCAAAATGCAGTTTTAGTTTATATGAATGGCAGATGGATAATTTCCCTAACAGGCAAGTAAATTCTACAATACATGACATCAAAACTTGGCAATTCATGGTGTGAATACTGTAGTAAGTGTTTCAATGGCCACTTTATCTTTAGTTGTTACAACACCCCCTGGCCCCCTCAAAAAAAAAAAAAAAAAAAAAAAAACTGGGTTTCAAAGCTGAAGAAGCTTAGCAGTAAACTGTGTGGTTTATAAGACTGCTGTTGGAATAGCCCCAAAATCTGTATAATGTAGAGTGCATTATGATTGTTTATCACCAGATGATGTCTTATAGGTGTGAAAGGACTACCCTCATGTCAGCAGAGACCATAATCAAACAGACTGTTCAAACCAAATGATGCAAGGTTAACTTAATGAAATTTAGTAAAGCACCCTTTCAAAATCAAAGAAAGTGTAGGCAAGAATACTTCTGAAAATATAATACAGTATATGTACCTAAAAGTAAGAAAATAAAGATCTATCTATAGGACACAGATCTTACAGTAGTGATTTCCATGATTATTTGAAATTTTTTACCAACATCATCACCAAGGATCAACAGATTGTATAGGAAGAGAAAGTCTTACACAAATCTTACACAAACATTCAGGTTAAACATAGCAACCAACTGGCAATCTTAGATTGTATATGAAGAGAAAGTCTTACACAAATCTTACACAAACATTCAGGTTAAACACAGAAACCAACTGGCAATCTTAGAATATCTAATCAACCAGCTTTTATATTAAACTTGAGAATTCTGTGACTAACGTAGTAATTTTACCCTTTAAGAGAAATAGCGGCCCAGTCATTCTGAAAGTAGCAAAACAATACAGTATTTCTAGATTCAAAATATCCCTTTCAGAAATTTGGGAGATTGTCTGAACTATGTACAGAATGAAAGCAAACTTGCAGACAATGATGCAAAATATACGGTACAGTACACAAAGAAAAACAAAAATGCAAATAATGGTGGAAGGTCTATTTACAGAAGAAAAAATAAACCAACTGACAACTGAGAGATGGTAAGACTAGCAGCAAGCCAAATTAGAAAAATTTATGTTATTAGGAATGAATGAATGCAATGCAGTGAATGAAAAGAAAGATGCAAATAATCTTATTTTTACTCAGTAATCATACTTCTATATATTAATGTTGAATGGTAATAGCTGTGGGAATTTCTGAGGTCAATCAGGCATCCAGTAGCTATATGGTGTACTTTTAGTTTTGCTGATCACAATATCTTGTACTGCGTAATATTTTAAAGTAGAGATACAGACACTTATTAGTATCTGTGTGTATTATTGTAAGCAATCTATGTACATAACATATGGTGGAGTAAATACTTATTTTATATACATACATCTGTTAGATATCTCTTCACCAGTTATGTCAATCTGCATTGGAAATCAGTATATGATGTTATTGTATCCATCTAGTATTCCTACCAGACCACCGAGTTACAATGCTAGCCGAAAGGATTTTTGTTAAATGGGGAGTAAAATTAAAATGAGAATGCTAGCCAAAAGGATTTTTGCTACATGGGGAGTAAAATTAAAATGAGAAAAAGTAAAAGAAATGGTGAGAGAGAATTAGAACAGAATGAAAGTAAATGAAGAAAAAGTAAAGCAGCTGAGAACTGAACAGATACTGCAACAAATGTTTAGTACTGCCTACGCTGCACTATGCATGGCAAACTGTAGATGGTAACCTTTCATGGTTTAAAATTTTATATGCTGGTGAGATCTGAAAATAAATTAGTAATCACTCAACAAAGTTACAGTGGGCAGTCCCCGGGTTATGGCAGGGGTTTCGTTACAGCAGCATGCCATAAGTCGGAAAACGCTGTAACTAGGAACATCGTAACAAAATTTTATAAAAATGAGAGAGAGAGAGACTAAGCCTGGGGAAAGAAACAGGTTTTAAAGCTTTGCCCAGGTAATAAACCAGTTTCCTCCGCTCCTTATAGTGTACCCTCCAGGTGGCTACAGCTCCCGAAACTGGTTTTCTCACCTCATTATAGCGCCTACAGCTACGCCGCTCAGAATCCTAGTTATGGCATCATAACTTTGGAATATCAGCCATAACCTGGAAACGATTTTTTTATGAATTCTTCTTCTTCGTTTTAACATGCTTTTTCTCATTTTACTTATGGGGTAAGCATGATGCCTTCTTTTGAAGGACTTTGATTTGGCGTTGGGGTAGGCCGTAGCCTCGATCGGCTGCCCTGCCTGACATCGCTTAGACCCCGGTAGCACATGTGTATATGTATCGTGCCAAATCCCCAGCTCCCTTTCTCCCAGCAGCGAATATATTTGAAAAAACTCTGTAAGATCGGAACACCATAAGTCGGAGCCACTGTAACCCGGGGACTGCCTTATCACAGCTACAACATCTGACTGAAACCGAAACTAAGCACTTCAGCCAGCTCACACAGGAAATGCAATTAGATCTAGAACCAGCACTTGGGAGATCATATCCTTGCCAAGATGTGTACTATAGTTCCATAGAGAACCCCCTACGAAACATAACATGGGTACCTCACTTAAATGCATTAGGTACCATAGAGTGGGACTGATTCCCATGGTCTGCAGGCAGTACTTAATGACCTAAATTTCATTCCTCTTTAAATGCTATCAGTGGCATCATCTAACATGTTAGCTTCCAGGTATTTTTGTTCCAAGGGTCCTATTAAAAATACAGTACTGCATTGGACTATGGCCACTTTCATGGTTCTTATCCTTCATGCAACTTAAACTGGTGCTGACTCTCCCAAGTAAAACATCACTGAGTTAAATATTCATCTGTAAGGCTTTCATATACAAAGAAACATTTTATACCTCAGGTCCTCCCATCTTCTCGACAGTGCATTTGAGGTATGTGACATTTGGTATATTCTGATCTTTATAAACTCTCCACTTCTTCCAGTGTAGACCCTGATGGCAATCCCTTCAACATGAGAAGGACTACTAGAATATACAGCATAATAAACCTAAGCAGGAAAGCCCGTGGAAGACTGTTGACAGACATTATGAACTTAATGACACAACCTAGAGAAAGACTTGAACAATTTACAGGGATCATTTTCACGCAAGACTCCAGAGAACCAAAGGTTGCACTATAACCTTCTAAGAATTGAATGAGGGGTCTCTAGAAATCCAAAACTGACTGTATTTGGACAGCACTGTGAAATGACTCCCTTAGATTTCAGTCTTAACACTTTCAGAAAGTATGGGTTACTCTGGACTGCTCAATTCTCAACTAGTTAATCATCTGTACTGTATTTAATTCAGTATTACTGTACAAGTATCAGCCATGAGGAAAGATCAGACAGAATGCCTTTTGCAAGAGACCACATAATCTGAAATTATGAACTAGTTACTGTACTTGGTACAAAGGGTCACTTTTAGGTGGAATGATGATGGAATGGTAGCACAAACAGAATAGATTCTTACCACAACAAAAACAGAACTGGCTGGCAATTATCAAAATTAATTTTGGAACATTGATAACGAGTTAATAATTGTCTAGCTTCACGTAAGAAATCAGTCTCAAAAACGATTCAAGAATAATCAGCATTATGTCAGTAATTTACATTCACTGCATACGGATGGAGAGGGCACAGTAACTATCCTAGTCTACATAGTTGTCATTAGAAAACAAAGGATACCAAATGGGAGGCAATTGCTTTATAAATAAGGCTATAAAACTAGGTACCATACCAATGCAGCTGGTACCTATAAGGAAATAGCAGCAAAGCATGCTTCCTAATCATAATCACAATCACTGCCAATGTTGTGTCTTTCTGTGTTTTCACTTACACAAATCTCCTCCCATATTCATGATACAGAGAAAAATCAAGTCACAGTGAGGTCAAAGGAGTAACAACGTAACTGGAACGGAGACTAAAAACACAGCACAATAATAAAATTTTCTACTAATATGAAAGAAAAATTCAGAAACAAACATGTAGGTGAAGAAGCATGAGTAAAGAGATGCCATTATAAGCAATGATTAAACAAGATTGAGGAGTCAAGGAGGTCTGCAAAGTATAGGGAAGCCATCAACCAAAGAATCTGTCACCTATCAAGGTGGCTACGAGTATCACTAACTTTTAATTTTGGGAAGTTAGAAGTTACAGAAACAGATATCAAGAAAAAGGACCAGTTTTTCAAGATCTTATTAGTGTGCATTTTGAAGTAATTTTTCTGAGTAATTACATTAATGTTATAAGAAAGGTTATCTACTAAAACATATTGGTGGCATTTAAGGTCATCGCAAACGAGATTCTCATTTCACAAATTCAGTAACTCAAACTAGTTTTCTGTTATTCAATAATATTCCTTAACTTGATTGTCACATAGAGGATTTTTGACATATAACAAGTCCAACAGGCTACTTGAAATTCAGTACCCAAGCTCAATTAAGTACTGAACTCCAAGCCATTGAAATATAAACACTTTTTACAACACTTCCATGCAGTATTGAAGTGTCCTATCATTATTTGAAATTGCAATGTAATTTTCATTTATTTTTAAGTTTTTGAGAAATGATTTTTCCTGTGTTTTCAATTATTCAAATATTGAAACAATGAGCACGGCGGCTAAGGAGACAACATTTATGCTACATGACCAAAAATGTTACAACGTCGGTAAAATTGATTCTTTCCTTATAGTGCGCCATCATTACCGTTCTCTAAACTAATTTCAAAATAGAAAACGACGAGGCATCGTAAACTATATTCAAATGCTTGACTGATGTGCATCCAGTGTCTTGGAACACCATTATACAGTTTGGCAGAGTTAACAAATCTCACAAATCAGCGATAGGGAAAGTTAGCAGAAGAAATATCCCTGGAGACAGAACTGGTAGATTTTCCCGGGAGCTTTGCAAGACTTGCTCCTTTGGCTCGTGTGTATTCTAAAGGCCTGCGGCGATGCAACCTCTTGCTGGAACTAAGCACACAAACTGACCTTGTCAGAGATACTGAGGTTGTTCGCAAACAGGATAACCAAGGGCAGCTTGTGAGTGCTGAAGCACTGAGCATCCGACTGTAACAGCCTGTGTTCACTGCGCAGGCATCCTCAGGTTTTGTCCTCCCCTTCAGTAGAAGGTTTCTGTCAAGACTTCATGACTATCCATAAATAAATTAGGCCTATAGTTTTTTTTGTGTCCGTGAGTTTATGTATGTACGTATGTGTGTACGTAAGCATGCCTCTAAAAATATAAAGCACATTTAAGAAACCGAAATGCAATTGGTCCTCTTGGAAGAATAATCATAGCACACAAATTTCGACAACACGCACGAGCGAAGGTCCCGAACATCAGAAATAAAAGAATATGGAAGCAAACATTTCACCAATTCTTGAATCTATATTCTTATTTCTAATTTGGACTAAAAATACTTGGTACAGATTTTTATGTCTTCGTAATTTAAGTATTAGATGCATGTTCACTTCGTGTAGTTATTCGTATTGAAACGGCCTCTGAAGAATTTAATAATCGGATCTTTTTAAAAATATAGCATGATGTTTATCTTTTTATGAGTTGAAGACAAACAAAAATTAAAGAGACGCTACTGTGTAACAGTTAAATCTTGTTATAAGACTCATTCTAATATAACAACAAATGACTGTGATTACACTCCCGTCTACACAGGGGCATATACCCTGTTTCGACAGTATAGTAATGAAACTAATCTAATACTTTGGTGATGAAATGAATACTTGGCCTGCACAAAGTTTTATTGATAACTTACCGTTGGTCACAAAATGAATATTCATTACTTCAAAGGGGTTGTTATGACACAAGGTGAGAGAGAGAGAGAGAGAGAGAGAGAGAGAGAGAGAGAGAGAGAGAGAGAGAGAGAGAGAGAGAGAGAGAGAGAGAGAGAGAGACTATGTACAGGAGGACTTCACATGCACAGTATTAAAACAAAATTAAGAGAAAAAAAAAACAAAATTAAGAGAAAAATAAAGTCTGAGGTTGATGACCTGATCTCTGGCTTGGAAGATGAAAGCAGATTTGGCAGAGGGCAGTCAGTAAAGTGTCCTTCATTTGGTGTCAGATCAGCGGAAGATGGTTCTAAACGGTCGTGAGACAGTACTGTCACTCAGTCACTCTCCTCAAATCAGTTAAACTACGTCACAGGAACCTGACAACAACACCGTGCAGCAAAGACTCCGTCTAGAAGAATGCTGTACAGTGCTGTGCAAAGAAGAACCGTATACCTGTACATGATTTCAGCTGCGTGTTGAATCAATTCAAAATCCAACGGTGCCTTGGCACTAAGCCAAAGGGCGTATACAGTGGTCATGCAGCCGTAGTCATGGGCCTTTGACATACATCTCTCGGCATACCCTAAAGGTCTCACCCATCTCTCGTGAGGCTGGTGACTTTTGGTATGACTCGGCTGCGTCAGAGTGGACGGTACGTGGCCATTGAGGCCAGTTGCATATCCATTTGCGTAGCCGTTAGCATGGCCGTTGGCAAAGCCATTGGCGTGACCGTTGGCACAGCCGTTGGCATAACCATTGGCAAAGACTTTGGTGTGGCCGTTGACGAAGCCGTTGGTCTGGTCACTCTTCAGAGTCGTACAGGGCGACGTTCCATTAGGGATCGTTTGGTTGCCGGAAGCGGCGTAATATCTGAATTTTGCGTTGGTTTTGTGGTCGTGGAGAGGAGACAGAGACGGCGGTCGTAGGACAGGGCTGTTATTGTTGTCCACCAGTAGAGCTTTCTGCCCACTGTCAACAGCAGCTGCAAAAGAAAACGCGATGAGACACTTGAAAATTCGACACATCAGGTAACAATTAATATTTAAAGGAAAATTGGGAATGAAACTTACCGAGCTTACCTAAGGTGCTGCAATTTGGTCCTCGGAGAGATTTAGCCTAAGTCGCCGGGATACATAAAATCTTTTAAAACAAAATCTTGATGTTAGACAGCAGCTGCTTGCGAAAGTACACGTATTAAACTTCCCAGATAAAATATAAATTCTCACGACCAAAACACATCTGAAACGAGTCTAAAAGGAGGACCAAAAATCTCTCTCTCTCTCTCTGCTAACTCGGATGGAATCTTTCCGTCTTAATAGATCATTTAATCCACGGAAGAAGGTTGCCTGGAGCAAATGTTCCCATGAAGAAGATTAAGGCTGACCTTCTGTCAAAGACCTAGATTTGAATTATTCCCTGACCAATTACATCCAAAGCAGAGAGAACACGTAACAGCAAACGCTTGGCTGCTGCACTTCACATACTGTGAAATATCAATTACTGCCAAAAATATGTGACCTTTTAAATTCAATGAAATGGTGAAAAACCATGTTATATAATGGTTCTTAAAACTCGATGTAACTTTTACTTATCTACAAGATGCGTAGCTTATACGATTTAATCATGCTTTTTTGTTACTGTTGGTGAACTGGACCATGTTTCCAATGTTGGGAAAGGTTTTGGGCGGTCACAGAGCTGCAGGCTACTACAGAACAGTTTCGTAGAGCAGACCTGTCAGGTTTCCCTGTACTGTACGCGGTATGTACTGTTGTCAGGATAAAGCAGCTGCCTCGCGTGCATTAAACTGAGCAACGGCCAAATTATAAAATATTAACATTAACATAAGAGTAAAATTTTACACTCACCAGGTTCCCTACTTAATTTACTGGTAGTACAATAACAACAATTATGAAATAAAAAGAGTTGCAATACAACACTGCCAATTTAAATAACTTTCAAAATGTTTAACATATCAGGAAAAGAATGCCCAGTCACGATTTTCATGGATGATTGGACATACTTAGGAAAAAAGAAATATGATCTGGACACAAACACACTATTTTAATTTTAGTTAGAAACGGTTCAAGCAGGGTAAATTCTCTCTCTCTCTCTCTCTCTCTCTCTCTCTCTCTCTCTCTCTCTCTCTCTCTCTCGTAGTTTCGTAGGTACGGAACCGTTGCACTGAGAATTTCGCAAAGTTGCAGAGGCTCATGTGAGTGTTAAATTACGCGAATCTACTGGTAAAAGTAATTACCTACACACACACTATTAAAAAAAAGGAGTGAACACAGAATAAAAAAAAAAAATCAACCACTCAATCTTCTTGACTCCTTGTAGGCCCTATAAAAGACCCCAAGTTACAATTTCTCACTCAAGGAAGTTTAGGAGTGATTTCTTTCCCCCCTTCACGATCCTTCTTTGTCTGTGCGTGTGTCTGTTGTCTGTGTGTGTGTGTGTCTGTGTGGCTGTTGATTCGCACGCGCGCACAATCAGAGCCCCTCACAGACAGCGGCCTATTGACCTTTCAAGGTTGAGTCACAGATTCAAGTTTTGTGAAAGTAGTCGCGTTCCTTACCTCATTGCTAGGGAGTCCTACAGAAAAAAAAAGTACAAGTCCTACAGAAAAATAAAAGTACAAGTCCTACAGACAAAAACAAACAAGTAAACCTAGGTTCAACCATTCCTCAAGACCACTGCCTTAAAATATTTGGACTTAACGAGCCTTTTTTTTTTTATTATTAAACTCGGAATCACTGATATAATATAACATATCTTCAGCGAGAAACGTATTCAACGAGAATAACTTTGTAGCTTAAATATCTACTTATGGGTATTCATAGCTGTAGTCAACTGTATAATGACATCATCTCACGACAAGAATCAGGTGAGCAACGATAATAATTGACTAGAGAAGATTTTATAATTACTGAATAGGTAGCAATAATTCCACACATATCTTAACGGGTATTTACCTGTAAGACAATTTCATCCAGATTTGGGAAGTTCTCGGCAGAATGGCGATTTTCTTAGCATTAATATATTCATCACAACTAAATTAAAGCGCGCACGGGAATATTCTAATCCAGGTGCATAATAACTCATCTGGAGGTATGCTGTTAAATAAAATGAACGCAATCAACCCAGTAGTTTTTGGCTGAGGTCGTTTTTTCTCTCTCTCTCGGGAGGAGGGGAGTTGGGGGGAGGCGGACTGCAGGGATGTTAGGTGGTAATTTTTAACATTCATTCCAGGTGACTGTCATTCGAGATCAAAATCCAGAGAGGAATCGGAATAAGCAAAACATCAGCGACAAAAATATAACTACACATTCAGTGTAGAGGTACAAGCAGTAAAACGCTAGGTATTGTATGCATGTTCCAGGGGTACAATTTCCACAGCGGTTAGCTATACTGTAGCATTAAGCAAGAATGCGTACACCTTTCGGGAACAGGTTCTTTCATATTTTTATGCCTAACTGTCTAATTTGATGCCTGGAGATTCATTCACGCAAAGACACAAGCATGTATTTCATAATCCGAATTCTACATCAGTACACGTGAAATCATTTTCCCACTAGCTGGTCTACTTTCATTTAAGTATCTTGCACATTACTGGTGCCCATCTATAATTGAACGTGGCTGTACGAAAAAAAAATAATCAAACATTTACTAATTAGCACCAATAATTATCGACAGTTATAGCATTCAAAAACACACCATAGATAGAACTGAAGACGTCCCCATAACGTATTGAGGGCAAGAGAAAAACAACACAAAAAACGAAAACACAAAAAGCTTTTTAAATAAAAAAATTAATAAATCAAGAGGCTCCTGACGATAACTCTGCATGGAAGCGTTCTCCATTTCCTCATTTCTCTCGAGCATTAAGCATGATAATCAAAGGCACAAGGGAAGAGTCCAAGCAGTCCCACGCAGATTTCCCGCGGCCTGGGTGGCATCGCCCTTTCCCTTTCCGATAAATGCTGTTCGCCCTCTAGCACGACGTACTCTATTTCCGTCCGCATGCTGGAATGGAATACACCCCAGTCCTTTCACTTTCTTCATCCTCTCGCGAGGTGCTCCCCGGGGGTAAATACCTGTGCTGCCACAAGGCCAACTTTACCTGACAACACTCGCATGTCCCTCTCGCGAAGCCGTATGTTGGGACGCGGAAAGTTTTAGTTTTGCTTGATTTTCAGACTTGTCTCGTTCTTGGCCCCCCCAAAAATATGACTACAACTACATTTCACATAAAAAAATATATATATATATATAATATATATATATATATATATATATATATATATATATATATATATATATATATATATATATATATATAAGCATTAAGCTAAAATGTCCTTAATATCTAATAATTCGCTCGACCTCGGAAATAATATACTTTCATATGTGGTACCCGAAGGGGAATTTTTTAGTTGATAATAAGTTCGTCGTCTCGTGAGCTCGAACCATGGAAGACAAGAACTCAGGACTACAGTGACGCGCATTAAACCATTTATCTTGTGCTGTCAGAGATCTCACAATTGTGTGGACACTATACGGTAATCGTTTGATAAACTACGCCCAGCTGCACACTGGTAAAGCTTAAAAGCGCACAATAAATTAAACGGAATTTCAAGATCGTTACATTTACAACGGCGCTGACCAATCCAATACTGACATTCTGTAGAATGGACGCAATCATTCAGACTGCTTCGTTATTGTATGCCTATCGCGTAATGTAAAGACAGTAAATAAATATACATTTGGCAACTACATAATTCGCTGACACTGATATACTCTGAAATCCTTTTATTTGTTTATGAATTCTACAGCAATACTAAAGGTTGTGTGTGTCAAATCCCATTTAAGCCATAAGCGAATCTTATACTGGTCAAACTGGAAGATTATTGGAAAATAGTAAAGAACAGCATAAAAAAAGAAGAAAGTCAAGATTTGTTAATGGGGCAAAGGCCGCTGTCTAAAATGAGGGGGCAGCTCCTCCCATTTTTCCGTCAATTGCGAATCTTTTCTTTCCAACTGTTTGTGTTCGTTTTCATTTTTCCTTGTGGTACAAGAAAAATATTTTTTCTATTATATATATATATATATATATAAATATATATATATATATATATATATATATATATATATATATATATATATATATATATATATATATATATATATATATATATATATATATATATATATATATATATATATATATATATACTGTGTATATATATATATATACACCTGTGTGTGTGTGTACAAAATCACCTACACTAATTAACTTGCTTCAGATACGTAAGATAACAACAACAACTGATAAATAAAAAATGAGGTTCTTCTGGAATATCAAAAAAAACTTTCCCCGAAGCAGGTTTTTTATATACTTACAAAAAGCTACATGACAGCCTGCTGGCTACCTCCCCCAAAACCCACCCGCCCCGAATCCCCCAAGGTATCAAATGTGCATACTTATGCGCTTCCTGCATACCGCTTCCCTCCCAATCTAATGTTAACATCACTGTCATACTAGCACTTTCTGGTGTCACTTTCCCCCCTTCCTCCCCGAATTTCCAAACTACACGCGATTTTTTCAAAGCTAACATTTGTCAATCACATATCACCTCAACACACATCAATCATCTTGCACGCATTCCAATACTGCTTCCTCAGACTCTTGCCTCTTCAATATTTTGACAAAGTTTCTACTACATTTCCTCTTTAATTTATTCCGCGAGTGTTCCCTCATCTCACATTTTGACAGCTTTTGTAACATATGCTCTAGATACCTATTTGACCTAAACACTTCCATTCTACCACTATTTATACAGGCTAATTGCTACAACTTCCCTTTGATCTCATAATCTTATTCTTGTTTGTAATTCACTTTCAAGTTTATTTCTCTTCACTGTCACCAGTCAGAGCTGTACAACAGGGATACACGAGAGGGATAACTACTCCTTTATCTCACGGTGAAAACCACAGCGGAGATAGTAATAAACAAAACAGCAAAAACCTGCTTAGAACACCTGGGATGTTACACTGAAGCGGTCTCTTGAAGGCGTATGAGAACAGAAGAATGAAGAGGACAAAGGTATTCGTGTGGTTTTAGCCCTGGAGTAAGGATGAGTGGATAGAGTTGCTTCAGTTGTCAGAAATGTCTGAGTTGAAAGGGAAAAATCTGTTTGTGGTGTTTATGCACCCACCAGTGACAAAAAACAAACGGACTGCTCTTGTGCGAAATGATGGCACTGTGATAGTTATAACATTAAATTTCAAGACAGTCCAGTCAAAGATAACTGAAATTAATCAGAATTTCATTATTTTTTCTTTTAAGTTCAGAATCTATAAGACCCAAATTCATATTCCAAAAGTACTTCTCATAAGGATGGCTTTAACTGAAAAAATTCTGTAGAGTTAAGTGTTTCTGTAATTAAAATAAAATCTTATCTTTCTTTTACATTATATCAATACTTTTTACTTCTAACAGGTTATAGTGACACGAAAAACAAAAATAAGTCACCAACAATCTAGGCAACACTACATTGCCAAATAAAAAAACCTGCTATTAGGCTTTCTTAAAACCCAAAGAATGCTCTTTAAAACAGCTTTTCAATGAAAAGCCATTTCGAGATAGTAGGGTAAAGTTACATATGAAGTGGATAAAATTAATTAAACTACTTGAATATATTTTAATCTTGCCTCAAATACTTCGCAACAGCTACTGTAATTGAGAAAACGCACTAATGCAATGGCATATGTAAAAAACACTGACTCACTTAGAAAACTCTCACCATGTATTGTAAATCCATGGCTGTACTACAGAAACATAACAGTAATGTATGTGTGTGTGTGTGTGTGTATATATATATATATATATATATATATATATATATATATATATATATATATATATATATATATATATATAATATATATATATATATATATATATATATAAATATATACAATATAATATATATATATATATATATATATAAAAACATAAACAACAATTCGGCGAACAATGTCGTTTTAGTACAGTTAATCAGGCTTTGGGATCAGGAGGATGAATTCCAAAGGTCATTTGAAAGTCGACCCGGTCTGACATTATCGTCAAGATCGTTCATTTTAAACTTTGAAGAAAAGCTCATGGTTGCATGCAAATATAAACCGGTTATACATTCTTGTACAACACCACGTGCATTAAAGAATTCATTCATGTGACAGTATAGCTATTTTATAAGTTCAATATACAAATATACTGTCTGTATGTGGAGAATAAAGGCTACATTTCAGAGACCAAACTGTCTCTCTCCTCAGGAGAGTTTGGTCTCTGAAACATAGCCTTCATTTTCCACATTTTGACGTTTCTATGGGCTCCCTTGTATTTGATGGAACTCTGTTTTAACAGAAAATATTTCACAGACATATACAAATACATATCACCCACCAGTAGCAACGATCACGGCTAAATTCAGCATCTCATGGCCATGAAATCATGGCCACTTCACGGTCGGCATCCACAGAGGAAAAAGTATAGATTCATCCTGTTTATGACGCATCGCATATACATGTCCCTAAGTGTCTCCGTATTTACTACTATCGGGAGATGTCAAAGTGTATGAATGGATGTCCTTTTGTTGGAAAAGAGTGTCTTCTATTATCAAGTTATCTGGAGCAAAACCACACACACACACACACACACACACACACACACACACACACACACAGCATCTTCGTTTGCAGCCTTTCCTATGCCTTCCTTACAAAATATATCCTGCATACCTTCACTGTTCCTACCAACTTTTGCATTCGTTCATCAACAACAATTCTCATATATCTTTCTGGTATTTCCCCTGTATTATTCTGCAGTACGATATAAAATTCATCTTTATTTCTTCAGAGAGTTCACTCGTCGGTGCATAGAACACTAATACTCATATTGCATTATTTTTATTTAAATCTTTCCAGCAGTAATCTTTTAGTCACTGCGCTCTAGTCAGTCAGTCCATTTTCTACATTTGGCATTAAGATCACACTTCTGCTCCTCTGCCAATCCATCAGCTGTTCCTAAATAAACGGATATATCACTCCTTTTCAACCTCTCATTTACCATTCACTTCCACCATGATTTCACTTCCACCATGATTCACAAACAGCTAAGATGTCTATTCCATATCTCTTGAATTAATTTTTTATCTGTTCTGTATTTCCAATTTGATCCAAGGTTGTTATGTTCCAATTTCCTATTATCACCAAGACATGCCCAAGACTGGGGCCATTTCTAATTTGTGCCTATTCAATTATGTGGCAGAACCTAGAGAGGATTCTTTAGCATATGTACACTGAAGGATAGCCAGTTCCTTGCTGATTAAGGCCAATGACCTCTTCTGTTGTCCGCTGGTTTTTAGCTAAGGTCATCCGCCAGGTATCAAGAATTGGAGCAGGGCAGCCAAAGCGCTCTATGCCTTATCCCTAGCCATCATCCGGCTGCCAATGATCTGTGGTGTTCCTCCTGAGCAAGGCAACGTTTTTCGACTGTGGATCTAGCCCCTACCTAAAGAGGTGCAAACCTAAAGAGGCAGCTGGTGATCATACCCTAAACTCAGGGCCCTAATCCAAGTACTAACAGCTGGGGCCAGCTGAACCTAGTGCTCACAAAGGGACAGATGCAACTCCCAGAAGGTGTATATATATATATATATATATATATATATATATATATATATATATATATATATATATATATATATATATACCAGCTGACCAACCCAGCACCCAGCACTGCCCGGGAAAACTCTGAATGACAACCGATAAACTCTCTCTCTCTCTCCTGTTAAGTTAGTTGCTTCCATTACATTGCCCAGCATTTTTAACATTTTATATTTCACTCCTTCTCACTCCCCCCTTCCTATCGGGGTTGAACTTGGACTTAAAGGGGATCAGGAGTGTTACTATTCATCTCAGCGATCTCAAAAACTATGGATTAGACACTAATATGTGTCATTTTCGGTTATTTTTACACCACCCCCTTCCCACCCCCAACCTCTATGGTGCCAGTGATGTCTTGCCCCCACAGTATTTGTATTCTTTTCCAGATAGTAAGTCATAAGTATATCAAATTAGGTATGATAAACCTGTAGAGTTTATTTAGTTACTAAGTCTATGGGCAGAACCAGCCTCATTTCCAGGAAAGCCCTTCCCACCCCGACCCCTTTAGTGCTGATGATGTCTTACCCCCACAGTATTCTTTTCTAGATGCTATATCATATGTATACCAAGTTTGGTTGAAATTGCTCAATGCGTTTCAGAGTTATCCTGGAATACACACACACACATACATACATCCATTTTTATATACAGTATATGTTGGTATATACTCCTGTGGTCAGAGGTGAAAGAGCAGGTTTGGACTGGAGTAACGACAGCAACCTGATGAACTTAGAATACGCATGTGATTTTGTTTTAACCAGCGAAACGCCGTAAGATTTGCGCCCCAAAAAAAAAAAAAAATGCTCAACAGAATGCATCTTATATCTAGAGAGATGCGGTACTAAATAATCAATGAAAACAGAAGTAACGAGGGTAGAGTAAGCAAAAATGAATGAAATAACATGACATAGAAAAAGGATTAATGAGACTGAATAATCTCTCAAATATTTAGGTAATAATGTCATCCAGTACAGGTTCTCTTTAGCTGAAATTGAGTGACAGACTAAAAAAGGCAAATAAAAAATAAGGCAACTGAATAAGATTTGGATAAAAGACTGAAACTGCATACGAAAGTAAGATTATACATTACGATTATACACAAGTAGTACTTTATGACCTGTGTTGCTATACGAACGTGAAACACCGTATGACAATGAAACTATATCTAAAAGATTTGAAAATACAACATCAAAAAGAATATTAGGAATCATATGGCAGGATACGATTAAATAGATACCACACAGGTAATTACGGAATTTCCTTATGTAGAGAAGATGGTAATGATAGGGAGATGAATATTACTTGGACGCGTCCTTCGTACAACCCCTGGGAGAACAGTACGTGATCAGTGTCAGTTGGGCTTCTTCTGTGGGCACCGAGAAATGAAAGACCCAGATCTACCTGGGTGAGAACTACGAGAAAGGAGGTTTGTGGGTGATAAAGTACAGGAGAGAGAAGAGTGGAAGAATTCCCCGGATAAGGTACAGGATAGAGAAGAGTGGAAGAATTCCTCAGAGGCCCTTTGCTTCATACAGCGTTAGGGACGATAGTGATGATTAATATATATATATATATATATATATATATATATATATATATATATATATATATATATATATATATATATATATATATATATATATATATGTGTGTGTGTGTGTGTGTGTGTGTCTATTTATATATGTACGTTATTTTATAAATACCAGTATTACCGGAAGCGATCTAAGCAAAATTACGAAACCAAAGAGGATAACGCAGCATAAGTATGGCCTAACGGTCAAAAGATACACTGAGGACACTTAGCACACCTGAGACATGACAGTAGTCCCGTTACCTGGCGCAATAAACACGCTGGTCCTTATGTCGTGTGCGCCATTGCGAGAATTTGCCCATTCATCCGAACAAACTCGGTCAGTCAAGGTCTCTCTCTCCCTCTCTCTCTCTCTCTCTCCCTCTCGTAAACGCGCGCGCACACACACAAACAAACTCGCTTTCATGCTCACAAAGCGGACTTTTACTTTCACTCTCTCTCTCTCTGAGGTACCAAACCTTTACTTTCACTCCTCGACAGGGCGAGAGGGTCTCACATACATGTGAGCCAAACGTCCGTACGACACCAGCGCCTGCACATTAATGTAACTCCCCCCTACCCCACCCTTCCCTACCCCCAATACCCCGGCCCCCATCCCCATAACCCTTACTGAGGCACCTTGAATGTAGCTGTCAAAAAGTGTATACGAAAATAATAAATATCGAGTAAATTGCTTCCAACACTTACCAGTGTGATAAACCTTTCCAAATTACCCTTATCATGACAAAGAATCTGTCCAAAGAACCGCTTTTGTGGCTCTAGAGAGGATGACCTACTTGAGGCATACGGATAAAAATATGAACCGATGTCTGTCATAGAACATTAAATTTTGAGTCAATCATAAAGAAAAATTTACAGTAATCTGAATGCTTGTCCCTCACTACAATTGTGTTGCTGTCTGAGGACAGTAACTCGCCAAGGATTGGCCTTCACAAATATGTGAGCATCATAAGGAAAACAAGACAATATACTTGATTATTCAATGCTTGATCTTGAACGCTTTTCGAGTGTTATTTCTAATAGTTCTCAGTATGTAAAGCCTATTAAGTATATACAAATCGCCGTGGATTGGCCTTCAAAAATATGTGGGCATCATACGGAAAACATGACAACATACTTGATTATTCAATACTTGAACGGTTTTTGGGTTTTGTTTCTAACAGTTCTCAGTATGTAAAGGCCTTATTCAGGCCAAGGGTATAACGAAAACGTGACAAAACAGCCGCATTAAAAAAATAAAAAAAACTAAATCAAATGAACTTAAAAACTCTTGATAACAAAGAATAACACTGAATAACAAGTCTTCGCCTTGGACCTTGTTGGTTTAAGTCTGTCTGAATTGCTAATGGGGACGGGAGGAGGGGAAGAAGGGGGGGGAGGGGGAGGTTAGTCGGTTTGTTGGTTCCGTTACGCGCATGCGCGCATGATTAAACATCATCCTCCTCCTTCCATCCACTTTTTCCCCGCATCCTTGAGACGCGAGACTTCACCTCGATCTCAAGTATGTCTTGCAGCAGCAACAGCAGCCGTATAAGCCTCAGAGCCCTCAGCCATAGTCTCAGCCATAGCCTCATAGACACAGTCCGCCTTGACACACTGGCTCCTTCCAAGGTTATGCTGACCGGCCTTGCCGCTGCTATCGCAGTTATTAGTCTGCCCGTCAGCGTAACTGCCCAACTGAAGTGTGTTGCATCATTTGGAAAGGGGAAGATTGGCAGCTAATCGAGAATAACATTCCCCGGACTTTCTTCTTCTCCCTTTTTTTTTTTTTGTGCCTGGCGATGGTCTGACACAGAAGTAGGAGCAATATGCTATGACTCAGGTGGAGTCATTTCAGCCAGGTGTATAACATTTTCTCCTGGTGTTCTAGCACAAATTTGACTCACAATTCTAGCGTGACAAATATGCTTCATAACAGGTGTTAAAATCATCTTAAAATTCATAATCACTGAACGCAGAGGGCGACTTTGTGATCAGAAACACAACATTAATCACGTTTTGGGAGAGGAGAGAGAGAGAGAGAGAGAGAGAGAGAGAGAGAGAGAGAGAGAGAGAGAGAGAGAGAGAATTTCATCCTTGAAAGAATATCGTAGAAACAGGGAATAGCAGCATCAAGCGTTTTTAAGACAATTTTCCCACATTCTTTTCCTCTCTGCAACGTTTATGTAGGATAACCACAATTACACACACACACACACACACACACACACACACACACACACATTATATATATATATATATATATATATATATATATATATATATATATATATATATATATATATATATATATATATATATATATATATATATATACTCAAAATACAATTAATCGAGTAAATTTTATCGTCTAAGTATTTTGTAAGGAAATGGGAAACACAGAATAATATGAAATTAATTTCGAGGCTTTATTTACCCTTTTCAGTAATTCTTCTAACCGAAATTTCACTCGTATTAGGACACTGGACTGACCACCCTAACGGGAAGACATATATTAAAAAATTTTATTGTACAAAATTGTCCTTCTTCTGTCGAAAGGCGAGTCAAGACTTTTAAAAGCTAACGATTATAATATACTGCAAAGCAAGGGCTCAGGAGGATAACGCGATCACACGAATCAAGGTTAAAAAAAGTAAACTACGTAGGAGGACGCAGCCATTTTTAATTTTTTTTTATTTATTTTTTTGGGACAAAACCTCCGGCGATGGGAATCACTTTCATTTTTACTTCGGCTATACTAGCCAACCGCCTGGGCCTAACCAACCTCGCGCGCGCAAAAAAAGGCTCCACTTGGGAGTTTGTACCCTCGAGAAACAATGGGCTTTTGTTTTGTATGTATATATATGTATGTATATATATATATATAAATATATATATATATATATATATATATATATATATATAATTTGTATATAATAATAATTATAATAATAATAATAATAATAACAATAATAATAATAATAATAATAACGCGCGTGTTCAGATGCAGTTAGAGAAGCAATAGATTCAGCATCTATCTCCGACCAAATTCTAGGTGTTATATAAACTCCGATGATTGGGTCAAGCGGACTTGTTCTCCAAATTGCATATAGCGCAGTAAACCGCGCTATATTGCATCATTTATCAAGACATATACACACTAAAATTGTCGAGGTGTTTACCGTTTCTTTAAAATAACGAATGAATATACTTGAGAGAGAGAGAGAGAGAGAGAGAGAGAGAGAGAGAGAGAGAGAGAGAGAGAGAGTAAACGCAACTTACAACAATGAATGGTTTTCGGTAATTATGCTTCTAAATCAATAAACATGTATTAATATTATTACATGTATTCCAGAAAACATATTCTTCCACTTGACAAGAATAAACTACACAAGCTTCCATTCGCCAACAAAACTTAACAAACAATGGTGAAAAGAAACCAGACTTCACCTTCCTTCAAGCAGCGATATAACAAACTCAGCGGCGTACGACCAACACCTTTGAAAGCGCTGAGCAAACCCACTTAACATAATGAACAATCGCGCGAAAAGCCTCGTTCCAATTTGGCGAAGAAAAATTAAGTTACACACGGTTTCCCTGCATAAGCGAGGCCACCACATGGCGTTCCGATGTTTCTGCAGGTAATGTCTTACGCTAGCGACCTTCCATTTTTTTTTATGTATTCTTTTTTATTTTTTTATTTAAAATTTTGTTTTAATGATGACACTAATTATTCACTTAATTATATTATGAATCCCGTTAATTATCATCACACAAGAATGTCATGAAGTGATAAATTAAGCCATAGAAAGATACAGCGCAACATTATATACCGAATAAAAACGCTAATTTATTCCAAGTGGAACAAAATCACTGATGAAACATTCCTTTAAAAAACAAGGCATCGTATTTCCAATTCCTGATTCTGTCTTCCCTCAAACACGATTCGCAAAAAATCAGGGACGTTCACTGCAAATGTCACAGTCCGATTTTAGAAGCACTGATGACACCGCGTGAATCAAGGATCTACAGTAGAGTTTGGCAGAAGAGATTGTAGAACACACCAGTCTCCTCTACCCTAATCGGCATTCGTACCTTATTTTTTCATGAGAGGAGAGGATGTTGTCTCCGCGTCAGCCACTCACTCACTCACTCACTCACTCAAAAAAAAAAAAAAATTGGGTTTTTCATTTCTACAAAATGTCAAGTGCCATTCAACTCAAACTCAAGATCAAAATGAAAAAGGTCGCCATTACAAAAACTGGACTTTTGAAAGCTGAACGAAGAGGATCATTTTTCAAGAAGGGATGTTGAAGGGATCATCGGTAAAAAAAAAAAAAAAAAAAAAAGAGCATATTAAGAAAGCCAAAACTATTGGATATTAAAGCGAAGTGGACTCTTGCGAGAGAGAGAGAGAGAGAGAGAGAGAGAGAGAGAGAGAGAGAGAGAGAGAGAGAGAGAGAGAGAGAGAATATTTTGATAGAGCATAACAATGATGACCTTCAAGATAACCAAGAATAAATAAATAAATGCAGGCAAAACCTAGAACTCTGATCTGCAATGGTGATTAAATACGTTTCTACTTAAGGAGAAGCATAAAAAGGAATGTACAAAGAGAATAACAAAAAACAATATATGTATAAAATATACATATATATATAGGTGTAAATATGTGTACAAAAGTTAAGTATATCTTAGTTTTACCAGACCACTGGGCTGATTAACAGCTCTCCTAGGGCTGGCCCGAAGGATTAGACTAACTGGTTACCTAGCAACGGGGCCTACAGCTTACTGTGGAATCCGAACTACATTATAGCGAGAAATGAATTTCTATCACCAGAAATAAATTCCTCTAATTCTTCATTAGCCGGACGGAGACTCGAACTCGGGCCCAGCGACTGCTAGCCGACAACTCTACCGACTCTCCCAACGAGGAACTGCATGCATATATATATATATATATATATATATATATATATATATATATATATATATATATATATATATATATATATATATATATATATATATATATATATATATATATATATATATATATATATATATATATATATATATATATATATATATATGCACTCATATCTTCCTAAATTTTACCATCCACTACGTAACACTAAATATGCATTTAATTCAAAATATAGTCTCTAGTCTGTTCTGCTGTGAGGTTCAATACCAATCAGTTTTTAAGTTTTGTCGAGCGATCTTCCTAAACTTGTAGCTGAATCACTCGAACTTCAGAAATGATTTATTTTTGTTTTTTTTGTTTTTTTGGGTTAAGCAGGCTGACATGAGTCACTTTACAGATTATTTTTTATGTTTTATTTTATTCGTTACTTATTGTCCTTTTGTTATTTACTTCGTTGTATTTTTTATTCATCGTTCATTGTTTATTCTCTACTTTCTTAATTTCATTATATGTATTTGCTGCTTTCCCCATCGTGGCCCTTGGGTTTGCAACATTGTTTTTTTCGGCTGAGGTTGCAACTTGCCTTATAATAATAATAATAATAATAATAATAATAATAATAATAATAATAATAATAATAATAATAATAATAATAATGATAATGTTTTACTGGTCCAAATTTACCCTGTGTTCTACCTCTGATCAAAAAATTATAAATAAATAAATAGAAAAGGATAAAGGTGAAGGACTGAATTTTCTGCATTAGCATTCAAAATTTCACATGCACTTGACAGATAATAAAAACTGACAAATAGAAACTATTCTAACCCAATAAAAAAACTAACATTTGACTGACAAGGCCATTGTTCTGTCAACCTTTTTTTTTTTGTAGTGGCTGCACATATCCGCAAGACTAATATATATCACATTTTAAAAATATTCTGAACGGCTGGAAAAAAAAAAAAAAAGTCCTTCACATATTTAGTTTAATTTCTCCGTACTGCTCGCCAAAGAGATAATTTTTACAGTCCTCTCCCAAGGCTGTACTTCAAAAATAAATAAATGTACAACAATAATAAATGTACAAATGGCAAGGACATGTAATGACATCACTTACGGTTGCTTTCACAGAGTGCGGTTTCCTACCAAATTTACTCCGCAGACATTGAGGCATCCTACACGGAGTAAAAGCTAAACAGCAAGGGCGTGAGAGCCACTACTAAGGTCTCCTTCGGCTGCGTAACCCTCATGCAAGATATAAAGACTAGATCATTTTGGGAGTTAAGACTTAGCTCTTTATTTCTTATATTGTTCGATGTCATTCAATCTGTAGATCCTTCTTAATCTTTTTTTCTAGTTTCATAATCACGTTAACAAACTTAACGTTCCCTGATTAGCATAAAAAATTTAATTTGGTTTTTATAAACTTGCTGATTTTAAAGACATTTGCTTATGCTAGTTTTGATTTTACTACCATTTTCGCAAGCAGTATACAATATGAACCCAAAGAATAAAAGGTTCCTAATTTACCTAATGGCCAAAATACTCACGATAGACAAAATGATACCTATGTATTTAATGCACATTATGTACCGACGAAAAAAATGTATCTAATGTACCTAACATACAGAATGTACCAATGGCCAAAATGTAACATATTACGTGTACCGAATGAATGTATAGAGTGTACCCATACACCGGATAAAACGTAACATATTAAATGTACCCAGTGTATTGAATGGGTCCATTTTGTCCACTGGGTACATTCTGAATATTGGTACATTTTGTCCTTCGCGTTTCTACCCAGGGACTAGTACCTAAAAGAACTGGAGGTAATATTTAACAATTCTAAGCGTTTGGAAATATCTACCGATGCATAAAATATATATCTCCATCTAATCTATTTGACTTTAATAAAAAAGTGACGTGCTTACTCTTTTAGGGCATAAGGTTCCGTGTTCACAGGCTCAGCACAGAATTTGAATTTGACAGGTTAAGGATAATTAAGGTAAGGAGTCCTTTTTGAAAGGAGCTTCGTCGCGGATCTACAACTATAAACAGGAAAGACAACTTGATTATTGTCTCTTAAAAAAAAAAAAAATATCATTATAGCTTACAACGCCGTGCGAAGTAAAGGGTTATCTGTGGAATTCCGCCTGCAAATGCCTTTTGTTGTGCTTTCAATCCCGCAAATCTGCACTCATCTCTAACTAACTTCCCGTCTCATAATCTTCATCCAAGGAGGTCTGGGTCTTCCGAGAGGGGTCCAACTGACACTATCACGCATTCATCTCCCTCGGGTGGCACGCACACAGAAAATGAATAAAAACAGATAAAACCAACACTTCGATCACTCGGTACGAGAGAATGTGAGAGTACTCTGATAATCGTTCTAGTCAAAAACAGGTTATCTCCCAGATACAAAGAAAACCGTCTTGGTAGAACCAGCAACAATTGCCCTTTACGTCCTACGCAAACAAGCAACCAGGCAATCAATCGCAGCGGTTCGGACGAGCGAAGCAAATGAGCCATAAAATTTGGAAGTCTTCCACTAAAACAAGACCGAAACAGATCCACGCAAAGTCTGCTCAAGACAACAGCACCGAAGCATGGAGACAATTCGAATGACGATCGTAAATGGGGCCTGGCCGCCGAAAGTAGTCCATCTCTATCACCCTGATAAGACAACAAAAGTTTCGTCAAAGCGAATCAAAATACCACCCGGACCACTTTTTATGAGAATGACCCAATGCTTGGTCAAATGAGTGATGCAACAGCGCAAGTAAACCATTCCTCCTCCTCCACCCCTTCCCATCCCCACTACACGTAAAAATCACACAATCTCCCCCCACACAGCAATTACATTATGCAGGATTGCAGAGAATTTGATACAATCACAGTAAATACGAACCACACGTATCAAGAGCTTTCCGCATAATTTGCAGGTACTTTAAAAATAGAAGCTAGCCACACCTTTCAAAAACTGTTGGCATACATTTTGATGTATAAAACGGTTTGGTGTATTTTACTTTATAAAATCATTTCATAATCGCAGCCGTAAATTTCAGCGTACAAAATATGTTTCTAATATTTATCTTTGTCTAAAATAATTGCTCTTATGAAATTAACCAGCGTAATTATCCCCCACTTTGGTCAAACTGCAAGAGATGCCTCATGGAATAAAATGTGGTTTCTACTTTCCTTTTTATCAACCACAATAACTTAAATGTTTCTGCTGCCAAGTGTTCAATTGTCTGTCTTCTGTGTGCAGTATGGAAGATGCAATCAGCCGAAGTGGCCACCGTGTTTGAGTGGTACAGCTCTCAGCTCACGCTTGGTAGTTTTTCTGGACTGCTCGACTTCCTATCGGCCCACTATTTAATCTAGCAGTAAATGGGTACCCGTATCTGCCGAGATCGAGAAAAAGGGTGTGAGGCTAGCAATCTCACCGATGAAGACTTGCTAAAAAACCGGGAGGCTTAAGCCGTCTGGCTCAATCTAATCAAGAGTGGAAAAGAGGTGTAAATATATAAATATACACATATATATATATATATATATATATATATATATATAAATATATTTATAATATTTTATTTATTATTTATTTATTTATTTAGAGAGAGAGAGAGAGAGAGAGAGAGAGAGAGAGAGAGAGAGAGAGAGAGAGAGAGAGAGAGAGTATTACAGTATCTAGAGTAGAAGGAAAGTTGAATGAAAATTCCGCACTACAATCACCACACCTGATCTCTGCTAAAACAAATACCGAAAAACCAAGCAATACCAACAACGACATAAACAAACCCATTGACAATAGAGATAATAGTGAACAAAAGCAATAACAATAGCGATAATTGTGAACAAAAGCAATAACAATAGAGATAATAGCAATAAAAATACGATAAAAAAAAGAAAAGGGAGCCCATGCACGCCCAACCAACTGGCAAGGCGAGACGGCCAAAAGGGTCGAGCGAGACGTTCCTCAGGGAAGGTCATTGGAATCTATGACCCTGGGCGACCTAAAATAGCACAGAGGTAAAAAAAGAAGAAAAGAATAAAGGTCTTGAGTCTCTGCAGTCCCTGCGACAGGAAGTGAAAAGTCAACCCAGTAGTCTGGAGGGAAGACGAATCGATAAAAGAAGCATTGCTACTTCCTATTTTACCGTCACGCACCTTCCAATCAACTGAGCAGGAATATTCATTATTAATATTGCAATGCTTACATGATCAAGCTCTGAAAATTTTTTTTTTTACAACAGACCAACTGGAGTAAGCGACCCAATGGCCTTACCTAGCTAGATTTGAAGGAAAGAGAATTATAAAGTATTCAAGAAAATGCAGTTCAACTGTACAGTAAGCGATAGACCCGTCTCTTGGTTATATGAATTGATTACAAGATTTATAATAAAAAAAAAAACAGAAGCTGGTAAAAAAAAAAAAAAAAAACAAGCTGGTAAAAAAAAAAAAAAAAAAAAAAAAAAAAAAAAAGCTGGTCCAAAACAAACAACACTAAGCACTTTCGTCTCTCGTGGCAGCCGCCCGTTTAGCCCTTCTCGGTTCCCATAGCAGAGGGAGATATTGTCTTGCCAGTTCCACTTTCTCATCATTTCCAAAAGGAGTCCACCTCGCCCGCTTATCCTCCACCACCACCACCACCACCACCACCACCACATTCCCCAACACAGGTAACACCCACCCATTCATTCGTCCAGGGTCAGAGTAGAAAGGGACTCTCCGTGCGACTTTCATAACAGCAAATGCCTCTGTGGGTCCTATTAAAACGAGAACCTCTCAACGACTTCCATAACAGTAAGTGCAGCCATAGGTCCTTCTAGAAAGGTGGCCCCTCTTACTTTGATGGCAAGTGACTCCAAGGATCCTTTTTGGAAGGTACTTTTCGGGATTTTTCCAACAGAAAGCGCATCCACGGGTCCTTCCATAAGGAGGTAAATAAAGGTTTTCATAACAGTAAGAAGCTCCATGAGTCATACGGAAACGGAACGCATGCGATTCACTTTATCTAAAAATAAACTTTACATCTTTTCGTCTTATATGACGAACTGCTATTTTTTTTATAACATTTAAGAAACCGTGTGGAAACGCTTTGGGAATGAATTAAACTCATGTAGATAAAGGAGTACTCAAAATTATGTCGCTACAGAGAAAACAATTTACACAAAAAGCAAAATGATCATTAAGATAAGAACAAACGCGCACACACCTTGCCTGCAGAGAACAGCCAGGAGGCACGCAAGCGCCGCTTTTATTTCCGTATGCGGTAGATAAAGGCCCTCGGGGGCCGTATTTATTACACGTGTGGACATCATCATTTTCACAGAAAAACCTTGTCACATCTGACAAGGCAACACGAAATGTACGACAGATTTCTCTTTCTTCCTCGTAAAATGAAACCAGGTTACTCAATACTCTGATCCATGAGTAATATTTATACAAGGACCAGTATAACAAAGGCACAATGGAATGCAAAATTCAAAGAATGATTAACGTCACAAACAATGACCAATGACGGCAAGACAGCAGATCTTCCCATCTGAAAAATACGATACAACAAGCTTCACTGAAAACCGTCCTTGCAACCACACTGCTCGAATGAATCCATCGCGGAATTCTTACGATATCTCTCCTTTTCAATTCAGATTCGTCAGGGTACGAATTCCTCACGAATTCCTTTGCAGCGGGCCCGAGACAACCAGGGGGAAACAGATAATTAAGGTAAATGCAAGTACATTTTCCGTGAGAGGTTTGCCAAGGACATCGGGATCACTGGCACAGGTACTGGAATGAGGAAGTAGAGCAAGGGGAAGATGATGATGAGATGATGATGATGATGATGATGACGATGATGATGATGATGACGATGATGATAGGAAGGTTGTGGCGGGACGATAAGAAAAATAAATGAGGCTTATTAAAGGGGGATATAACTACGAAAAAACTTCATAAAGAAAATGATGGCTACGTAACAGAATGACAGGTTAACCATAATAAATTAAGTACCGGTAATTAGGCAAAGCTCCACCAACGTCCTTTAAATTTTTAGGCAAAGCTCCACCAACGTCCTTTAAATTTTTACGCAAAGCTCCACCAACGTCCTTAAAATTTTTAGGCAAAGCTCCACCAACGTCCTTTAAATTTTTAGGCAAAGCTCCACCAACGTCCTTAAAACTTTTAGGCAAAGCTCCACCAACGTCCTTAAAATTTTTACGCAAAGCTCCACCAACGTCCTTTAAATTTACAGGCAAAGCTCCACCAATGTCCTTCAAATTTTTAGGCAAAGCTCCACCAACATCCTTTATATTTTGATAACTAATCTGTACCAAAGACATTAAAATTCAAGTAATGGCAACGAGATAGCGTATAAACAGGAATATTTCGTAATGTCATCCAAAAAATGCACAAACGCCCATCAATGCCATAAAAAATAATGGAAACCGAATAGAAGAGATCTAACAGACAGTCAGCGATAGAAGGCATATTTCAGATAAGGATCAACTGCAAAAACCAAAATTACCTTTAAAATTTTTTTTTTTTTAATTACCTTTAATTTTTTTTTTTTTTTTTTTTTTTACCGTCACTATCGCTTTCATCGTCTGGATTTCCGGTATCTATCCTCCCCACTGGAAGATTGCTCTTGTCCTGCCAGTTTTTTTTGGGGGGGGCCTCAGTTGTCCTACCATCCTGTTGCTTCAAGCGCTAATAAAGCTACTTGAAGCCTATAAACGCAGCGCTCAAATGTCGAGAGCTACAATCCGTCCCTCTCCCGCGTGCCATTATGCTATTTCATCCAACCTCTCATTTTGGTCCTGTAATTACTTCCGCAGGTCCTTTTCGGAATGATCTTCTGGCCTACTTTTATCAGAGGTCTGTAATTCCATTCTTGTAACCCAGCATTTTCCGTGACTCCTTCCGTTTGTTAACCACACTTCATCTCTCTCTTTATCACATTCTTTTTCCAAAATTCGCTCCTTCCGTCGTTCCTCTCTCTCTCTTGCAGTCGTTCACGAGGGCCTAGTTCGTGCCATCTTTTTTCTTCTTCTCCTTCTTGATCTTCCTTTGTTCTGTTGCTGGGTAACCTTCACAGAACAACTACTGACAATCAATCCGACACCCGGCCAACTT
>NC_089790.1:5382500-5400000 GCF_040412425.1 Macrobrachium rosenbergii | reverse complement strand
AGTGAACAACAACCTAATCTCCATTCTCTCAGCCTTAAGCTCCATAGGCCATCGTTCATTTTTCCACGACAGTCGCCGTGTTTTCGTAAACCTTAGCGCACACACACACACACACTGTTCGCTCCAGGCAAGAGAGGAATGTCGTAAGAAATTGGGAGTCGGGTCCCTCTCAAGATGGAATATACGTTCGAGAATGATTGAGTGACAATGGAAACGCGCGAGAGTGTGGGGTTTCAATACCAAGGTTTTACGAGGTTCTGTGCTATTGTCCCGGTAATTTATGGTGTGTATGTGTGTGCCTACACTTCACTGTGTATATTACTCGTTTGTGATAAACACTACGTGTGAAGCATTACGAAAACAAAAGCCGACAGAGAAGACTCTTAAAGCATTTGAACATAACTACGAAAACAAAAGGGACAAAAAAAAAAAAAAAAAAAAAAAAAACTCTTAAAAATTTTTAACATAATGTACACGCATGTAATTATGTCTGTAATTAGATGCATGAACGTGGTCCACACGACGGCAAGACCAAAGATGGAGCTGCGTAGCCTAATATTCAAGGTGACTGTTGCAAAATCCAGAGAGGCCACTTTACTTGCACGGCAGCAGCAGACTCGCCGCGAATGAAAGAATTTCGGTCGGCCGAAAGCTTTCACCTTCTGGCGTTAACGAACTTGAATGGATCTATCTCGCGCGCTTCGAAAAATAGCAGTCCCTGTTTGCACAGGCATGACACCTTATTGGACAGGTGGTCAAGCGATTTGCATACGCGCTTTGATTAATTCGAAAATACTTCCTCGCGTTCTTTTTTATTGTTCTGTAAATTTGTTTTATGAGTTGGGTTTGTCATCTTGCTATCTGTATCTACTGAGATAGCAAAAACCTATAATTATCACGAGAGAGAGAGAGAGAGAGAGAGAGAGAGAGAGAGAGAGAGAGAGAGAGAGAGAGAGAGAGAGAACACTTTGTGAGTACCACAAGCATACTGAGATGTGTTAAGGCGTGCATAAAAAATTCATTTTGTGGCTCCACAACTCTATTTATGGAGCAAGTGACGTGCTTGTTTAGGGATTCCCAATAGCATGGCAACAAAAAGAATAAAATGACAAATTCGAGAGCGAATTGTGGTCCTTAGCCTGATCTACTTCAAAACTAAACATAAACAGCAATAACTCTTAGCATTTTCCACCTTGAACATTTTTCTGCCAACGTTAATTTCCTATCCTAACTTACGGAGATGCCTTTCGCCATTAAAAAAAAAAAATCACACGCTTCAGGGGGGAAGAGGGGGGTGGGGGGTTAGTAAGGTTTCGGTATCGGTGCTGTGAATGGCGCTGGTTACCCAAGTTTGCTACCGCCACAATAGGGTCATCATTGTTTGACCCCTAACAGGGGGCAGAAACAACTTCCCGCAAGTCATCACTGATACATAAGCGCACATACACAAACAAAGAGAGAGAGAGAGAGAGAGAGAGAGAGAGAGAGAGAGAGAGAGAGAGAGAGAGAGAGAGAGAGAGAGAGAGAGAGAGAGTGTCTTCTAAATGATCATTCGGAGGCAACTTCATGCTTGCATTTTTACATTACAGCTTTGATATTTTACTAATTCATGCCATGACATAAATACTTATACATATAAAATATATAACATATATATTCACAAAGATACTGTGCGCATACTTATTCCGCTTAGAGAGAGAGAGAGAGAGAGAGAGAGAGAGAGAGAGAGAGAGAGAGAGAGAGAGAGAGAGAGAGAGAGAGAGAATAAAAATGAACCAATTTTCTATTTTCCGTAGTTGGGAAACACTCGCAGCAGTCCGTATGTTCTTGCATCAAGCGCTTTGACAAGTCTTTGAAGAGCAACGGTGCGAATTCCATTCATTCAACAGATCTGCTATTGCAGAGCGCAGTAAAAGGTATTCATTGCAGTGCTGTCGAGTGCCAGTCAATAAGAAGCTGCGTGATTTTTATCGGGAAGACCAGACGCTAATAACACTAAACTTTCATGAATTTTAATTTTATGATTGTAAAGACAGGAGATATATATATATATATATATATATATATATATATATATATATATATATATATATATATATATATATATATATATAATTTAACGAGTGCCTCTTTCCTACATAAAGGAAAAATGAAAGAAATAAAATTACTTCAAGGTATCAAATCTCAATATTCTAAAGACACCTTCCATATTCCGATTCGCATGAACTTCCTTCCTTAACGTAGTGGTCTACTACTTCAGCAAAGGCTAGATCTTGCTATTTTTCATTCCTCATTCTTTTATCCCTCAAACCTTGGCTAAATGCGGACATGACACTGAATTCCCCTTAAGCCTTCGTAGAAAAGTAAGTCAAAATATGTGGGGTCTCGAGGCACGTTCAACTGCTTTTCCTTTAAGGTCACTTGCGTTAACTTTATCTGTTAATTGGACAGGTATGATGAATATTTCTCTTCTTTCTAATTTAGTAATTCATAAAAGTCTTTCGCTGACCTTTGTGTTTTGCCCAGTTTCGCAAACGCGTGGTTTTTCTTAAGAAGGAATTGTGGATAGAAGCTCTCTCTCTAAAAGAGTAAGGCCAAGGAAAATCGCTATGAGAGAGAGAGAGAGAGAGAGAGAGAGAGAGAGAGAGAGAGAGAGAGAGAGAGAGAGAGAGAGAGAGAGAGAGAGAGAGCTCACACGACAATTCCTTCAAGTTATACCAAACAGATCTCCGTGAAGACATAATGTAACGCACATTAAAAATGTAGCTTATTCTTCTGAATAATACAAGCAACATACAATTTTTTTCCCACTGTAAGGAAGGGAACTGTACACATTAAGGTCTTCGCCTGATTTGAAGTTGAGACGGTACGACAAACTGGTAAATTCTCTTTAACAATGGATCATCATGTGAACAATGCATTCTCCTAGAGTTCTCTCTCTCTCTCTCTCTCTCTCTCTCTCTCTCTCTCTCTCTCTCTCCTTTTTCTTCACACTCACTCTTGTTGACACGGCTTCAAAGAGAAAGTGTGTTCCCGTGAAGCTGTAAAACTATACCGCTGATTAAATCATTCGGTCGGTTCAGTGTATCTTTAATTGTTTCCATTATAATAAATCTATTGTTGGTGGGATTCAGGGAAAGAAGAAAGTTATGAACTATATAACTGGCAAAATGAACGTTTTCACGTGGTGCATATTTAAAAATCTCTCTCTCTCTCTCATTCCGGGCAGAACGAGGCATGTCGTACACATTTGACAAATCTCGAAATAAATAGACAAAGTAAGTGCTAACCAATCAACCGAGAATATTTTCTAAACATGCGGGGACATAATGTATCAAAATACCTCAGTGAAAACCGATTTTGATTAAATGCTAAACTATTTCCTACACTGCCGTGTCGTAGGATGAAAAACTTCGAACTCAAGATTGTCAAGAGTTATACATTACTTTCATGTAATTTTTGTAACGAGTCAGTTTCACTGGATTTTAGCTTCGGGTTCCTTTCCTTCAGCAGGAAACTTCTGCAACAGTCTATCTTCATAAATTTTAACGAGAAACCCTTCCCCTGATTTCAGTTCGTTTCCAGTAACCTGAAAATTTTGAAATAATATTTTGTCACGGATCATAGCCTCAAACTCCTTTCAATTAACAAGAAAGTTATTTTAGAATATGTTCCCTCCTTAAACGTGAAACCTTCATATATATTTTAGCTCTTCGCAAATATAGCCTATTTTCATGGCGTTTTAGCTTTCTGTCTCCACGATTGTTTCTCAATAATCTATTTTTCACGAAATTTAACTTTCCGCACATTTGATCAGCTAGATACGTTTGCAATGGCTAATCTTGTGGATTTTAAGTTTTCCACCGCTTTCCATTCACTGGAAACTTTTTTCTAATGCATTTTAACCACTTTTCTTTTTCCATTAGCCAGAGACTTTCATAATCTACTTTCATTTATTTTATGGTTCCGTTCCTTACCAACACAAGAAACATTTGCAATGATCTGTTCTCATGATTTCTGCTTTCTATCCCCCCTTGCATTGAAAAGGAAAGTTTTGAAACCTTTTCTATGGTATATTTTCATGATTTTAGCGATCTGCCAATTTCAGTTATCAGAGACTTTGAAAATAGTTTATTTTCATGGATATTAGTTTTCCATTTGTTTTTGTTAAATAGGTAATTTATCAAATGGTCTATTTCCATGGAGCTTGGCTCTCCGACCCCCTCTACTGACAGGTGACGTCTCATTAGCAATCATAATGTTCATACATTCATACGTAACAAGTACCGGAAAAGACTGTCCGTAACTGAAATAAAGAATAGACTGTCCGTAACTGAAATAAAGAATAATGTAAGAAGCAGACAAAGGGATTATATATTATGCTTATCAATTCCCCATACATTATAACGAGTGCAAAGGATTTGAGATTGTTCTTTTAACTATTACTAAGATATACAAGACAGTAATGGCGCTAGCAAGACTTGGAACACGGTAGTAATTATATAACTTTAATTAATTCAATTATTACTTGTGAGCAGTCTTGCGCGACAGTTCCGCTTTCTCTCTCTCTCTCTCTCTCTCTCTCTCTCTCTCTCTCTCTCTCTCTCTCTCTCTCTGGGGGGGGACTGACGTAACGTTTTTCGGCATCGTGACATCAAAGGTCACTGACGTCGATAACTTTTATAAAAAAAAAAAAAACACGATGACTACAGAATCAATCGAAGATAATAAAAAGATTAATATAAAAGTTACCACTGGATCAACGTATGACCATAAAGAGATAAATGAACAGTAAATTAAGACGAATGCAAAAAAAAAAAAAGCACAAGGATGATCGGAAGCTCATTAGTGGAATGAGATGGAAGTGACAGCGAGGGGGCGGTCAGTTTTGTCTGTGGGGTCCCAATATGTCAACCTTGAAGGAACGAAAGGAGATAATAACCACCGAGAGGTAATGGCCGAAAACACAGCCTTCAATTTTCTCTTATTACAGCATGTCTGTCTGTCTGTTGCCGCCGCACATTAAGATTCTGTCGGGTCTCGCAAGGTCTTTTCCAAGGGGGGGGGGAACTAGCAGTAGCCCTCCCCACCCCTCCCCACACCCCAACAACACGAAAGCGTCATACCGAACGTCTGAGAGATCACGCTTGTTTTCACAGACAGCGAAAATGAATTCCATGCAGACGAACATTATAGGAAATCTGTCGAGCCAAAACGATAATGTGACGGGAAAAACATGACCTCATCTTTAAAAATCGCAAGGTCTTCTCCAAGGAGGGAATCATACTGGCCTGACCCACATACGAAAGTGTCATACTGGAAGTTCCAGAGAACACGCTTGTGTTTTCACAGACCACAAAAATATGAACGTGTTCTCAGACATTATGGGAAATCTGGCATATCACAACGGTGAGGTAATATCACCTCAGCTTTAAAAATACCAATGATAAAATGTCGCATTCCTGACATCTGTTTAACAACAGACAAGGCCGTATATAGTTCGGTCGGCGTTCGGAAAGGTATAATCACTATCGAACGCCGCGTAATAACACGTTTGCTCCACCACTAGTCTCTCGATCGGCGAAGTTAAGCAAACACTGGGCCTTGTCATTATTCGGATGGGTGACCAGCGCGAATACCAGACACTTTTACCAATTACGCTTCTTTCACCATCTGTCGGGTGTGGGTATAGGACTCGCAAGAAGCTTTACTGAAAACTGAAATATATATTAGAACCCACAATTCGAGTGAGTGAGTTTAAGGATGAATGTGATTCAATCTAATCCCTGTATACAACTCCCAGTCGTGAAATAAACGTCAAATCATCATGTAAAAAGTAGTTTGCGCATAACCCATACCATATTTCTAAGGAACCAGCGTTGCCTTGGTTGTCAAAGCCACATTATGTTGGAGGTACTCCCAAAATTTAGTCAGCCACCTGAGGTTACACCACACTAACCCTGATTCTTCCTGGCACTCCCTCAGTCTCTTCATTTTGTTGTTTAAGATAAGGTTCTTTCTTATGAAAGGCTAATTTTTTAGGTAAATAATATGAGGCAACGAAAAGCCATCGACCATTAATGCAGACTTGGCAATCTTCTGCTCATAGGAATGCTTAGCTGTCTCCCTACAACGTCTTAAATACAAAATAACTAGAGAGAGAGAGAGAGAGAGAGAGAGAGAGAGAGAGAGAGAGAGAGAGAGAGAGAGAGAGATTCAACCTTGGGGAACCCTACCAGACGTAAGTGATATTACATTCATACTTTCATATTTTTTTGGTAATTACTTTAAAGAACTTTCACGTGATCACATATTTTTACATTTCTCTTAGTTTCACAATTTGGTTTTGCATACTCCAGTGATGCTTATAACAGTCCCCGCTGGCTCCTAGGAAGTTAATTATCTGGTCGTAATATATCACATTCTACTTAGACATTCGGTTTTCGCTGTCCCTTGGCCGAATTCATTGCTCTATTTACACATTTATACGGTAGCAGCAAGCAAACTTTCCACAGGGACCTTGTGGTAATGATTTCCTGTATGAAGGCCCTTCGTATACTTTATATGTGGGTTCTTGGGTCGTTATTTCTTGCTGATGATTCCAGCCTTGAGGAAGAGTGGTCAAATTTCTACATCACAAAGACGAACCTTATTGAGGTCGTAAGTAGAATTGTATATTCTAACAGACAGCTAATCCTCTGGTGACCCACGGAATCTCGGGGAGAGAGAGAGAGAGAGAGAGAGAGAGAGAGAGAGAGAGAGAGAGAGAGAGAGAGAGAGAGAGAGAGAGAGAGAGAGAGCCTCATCAACCCAGGACGTAAACATAAGCTGCAGCTCCGTGTATATGATAACGAGAAGCGACTCCTCGCAACAGGTACTAAAACCAAACAATGACGAAGGTTCTTCTGCCGTGCCAAACGATCACAGCATCCACCTGTGACATTCTTGGCACCGTCCCAAGTTGTACACGGGAGTGAATGTCTCATTCCAGGCAGCAGCTGATCGGGGGAGCTCCTAGTGCTGCCTCCTGACCGGCCGAAAGGAAAGTGATAGTTGCGAGACCCAGGCGTGCAACTCCCTGTAGCACTTCCAAACAGGACAGGATTGTAACTGAAGCTCGGTCGAGCAGACGAGTAATAATAAAAAAAAAAAAAAAACATCTCGGCTCGGTCGAGCAGACGAGTGGAAAAAAAAATTGTGACTGAAGCTCGGTCGAGCAGACGAGTAAAAAAAAAAAAAAAATTGTAACTGAAGCTCGGTCGAGCAGACGAGTGGAAAAAAAAAATTGTGACTGAAGCTCGGTCGAGCAGACGAGTAAAAAAAAAAAAATTGTAACTGAAGCTCGGTCGAGCGGACGAGTGGAAAAAAAAATTGTGACTGAAGCTCGGTCGAGCAGACGAGTGGAAAAAAAAAATTGTGACTGAAGCTCGGTCGAGCAGACGAGTGGAAAAAAAAAATTGACTGAAGCTTGGTCGTGCAGACGAGTGGAAAAAAAAATTGTAACTGAAGCTCGGTCGAGCAGACGAGTAAAAAAATTGTAACTGAAGCTCGGTCGAGCAGACGAGTAAAAAAAAAAAAAAATTGTAACTGAAGCTCGGTCGAGCAGACGAGAAAAAAAATTTGTAACTGAAGCTTGGTCGAGCAGACGAGAGAAAAAAAAAAATGCAGTAATAAAATGACGACAATTCAATAACCTCCCTTCACGCCGAATTCATGCATAATGGAGACGGAGAAGAGAGAGAAAAACCAGGTTATGTTATCTCGATTACATACTGGGGGGTACCTGTCAAGATTGTTTCAAATTGTAGCCTAAGTGGATTCCGGTGATATTATGCAATAAAATGTACTTTCTCCATCTTACCTGGCTTTTAACTTGGCAGGTTTCTATATTCTCCATATTATGCAATTCATGAGAGACAGACATGTACATATGACAATAGAATAAGGGAATGTCTTTTATGACCCGGCTTTGAATACAAAACTTGAGCTCACACTTGAGCTACGTATTAGAAGCTGTACAGAATCCTACGCATTCTTTACGCATTCCTCCACGTAACTATTCAAGTTCCCTTTTACGCAGGGTTTGTAGTATGCTGTGTAAGTAGACTTACCGTTCCTGGCATAAATCATCCGTTCGAAACTACTCCAATAATTACAGACGTATGTATTTTCTCATTTTCATGTCACTGTTCTTACCCTTATCTTTATTATTTTTTTTACTATAAATAAAAACTTTTATAATAAATAAATAAATAGCTATATCTGGGATGAAAATGGAAACTTAACCTATTTGATTTATTAATTTCATAATTTCAGGAAGGTACAGTGATAATTTCTTGAAGGTACAGTGATGATGTCTACTCGGTAAATACTTTTCAAAAGGGAGGCTATTGCAGGTGGTACTGGTGGGGCGTGGTTTCAAAGACGCGTGGACCTGAATTTCCCTGTCAGAAGTCACGTAGGACTGCGTACTCCACTGCGTACTCCAAGGTAAGGTGGCTACCTCAGGGTTCTCCACTGAGCGTTCTAAAGGAAACCTAACCGCCATGCAACTAGTGGGTGCCGGAGCAAAAATCTTGCGATGACGTAAACTCCGTTTCCGAAGTGTTCCGAAGATGACATGAATTAAGAAACCTGCATATTTTTTTGGCAACCCAATGAACCACACCAAATGGCAAATAACACCCAGTGACAGGACAATTATTAGAGTAACCAATTGGTTCTTAGCCACGTAAAATAAGTCTAATCCTAGGGCCAGCCATAGGAGCTGTTAATCAGCTCAGTGGTCTGGTTAAACTAAGGTATACTTAGGAACACTCAGCAAGGGGTCTGATGCCCTTGGGTAGAATCGAGATAGCTCGGTGCCGAGCAAGATATTATAATAACGCAGGAGACAAAACCAAAATGATGACTGACACCCATCAGGGAAGCAGATGATAGAAAACAACGAACACGGATACAGATAAGAGCGGCAACAAGGCACCCAAAAAAACCTTTACGAAAAAGCCCAGAGATGGATTATGAATAACGCCCGGTAAAGAGAACCGGTATAACTGGATAGCATCGCATGAAGAGAGAGAGAGAGAGAGAGAGAGAGAGAGAGAGAGAGAGAGAGAGAGAGATTGTGATAACAGCCAAAAATAGGACACACCAGCGTCTACAAAACCCCGATATGAGGTTGTTAGGCTTAGGAGAAACTTCTTAGAACAACGGAAGATAACGGACTTGTCCGAAAAGAAACACCAAAACACAAAATTCCCATTTAGATCGCCAGACCGACTAATTCCAGGATTTTCTTTTCTTTATCGACGGTCCAGTTTTCTTCCAGCCATCTGGGAAAGGACACCTCATCCCGATACATTCTGGAGGCTGCCGCGATCGAATGGAAGTTCACATTCTTCTGGTAGACAGACTCTCGTCTTTGTGCTTCATTGAAACTATGAATTAAGCTTCTATTCTGCCAATAACACTGAATACTTTTATACAGTCGTCTGTCTCCCAGTCTATCTACCCGTTTATATATCTAGATAATCATTATCAAGAAGAGTATGTATCTCGTTCTTCGGTGTGATTTGAAGGAAAATTAAAAACCCACCTATTAAAGTTTAACAATAATTAAGCTGTAAATATACAACTTTTCAAGTATATGGGACACATAATCATAAATACGATTCAAAATAATGATATAATACGCACTAGAAATGAAATCTATTCGGAATTTAATATGAGGTTTGGGGGTTTTTATGTTGGCTTCTGCCTATCAAAAAGATTTTAAATTTCATACCATAAAAGGAAATAGGAGCATTATGCTTTGTTACCAAAAGACAAATTTTCCCTTTTTATTCAAAATGAATAAATTCCTAGGGATCAAACCTTAATACTCAATACCTATATAAACACACACACACACACAAAGTAAGTAAAAGTAAGTATACCTTAGTTTTACCAGACCACTGAGCTGATTAACAGCTCTCCTAGGGCTGGCCCGAAGGATTAGACTTATTTTACGTGGCTAAGAACCATTTGGTTACTTAGCAACGGGACCTACAGCTTATTGTGGAATCCGAACCACATTATAGCGAGAAATTAATTTCTGTCACCAGAAATAAATTCCTCTAACTCTTCATCAGCCGGCCGCGGGAATTGAACTCCGGCCCATCGAATGACAGTCTGAAGCTCTACCGAGTCGGCCAACAAAGGGCTATGTATGTATCCACACACACAAAGAAATAGGATGGTTTACCAAGAGCGAAAAACAGATCAAGGTGAATTTAAAAAATAAACAAATAAAAGTCAACTAAGACCCAAATAAACATTATTAAAAAATGGGTAAACGCCTACATGTCAAGATACAAAAACCAAGCCAATGACACATGAATCAAGAGTTCATTGTTATAAAAAAAAAAAACCTAATGAATAATTGCCAAACATAATTATATTCTCCTGCCTTTGTTGTGAAAAGAGAAACAACGGCTTCCAAAAGTTTTTTTTTCTTAATAATTATATCCTGGGAAGATGCCAACATTCAGACAAGAGAACAAACAATTATGCTAACAATGGTGGTACGAAAACCTGAGGCACATGACAGTAATGTTATATATAAAAACAGCTTTACGAATAATACCTAGCTTGCAGGCATTATTAACTGATTAGTTTTTAAGTGCTGCAAAAAAAAAAAAAAAAAGACTGAAGTCGGCGGTAAGACTTGAACTGTTAAATATTCGATCGTAAGGTGGTGTTACCTATGTATAGCGGACATTATACCCTTGTTAACATCTAGAAGTGACTCAAAAATGAACGTATTGAATGATTCGAATTACCCAGTACAATAAACAAATGCATAAAAATAGTAAACCACAACAGAAGATCTTAATCTACAGTGTAAATAACTACTTCATAAAGGATTCAACCTCAATCAGTAATTGCAAATTTCATGTTGGATTTAAAAAAAAAAGGGGGGAAGGAGAGGATTCGATTATTTTAAAACAAATTAGTTTACCTTGTGATTTTTTTTTGTCATCATTTAAAATTATTTCTAAAATGAGTGGAAAAAGATTTGCGCGATGAACCCATCCCTGGACACCAACGAATCCTTCCTTTCGCTAACTCCTTTAACATTTCAAGTGACCAATTCCCCCCCAAAATTTGGGTGGTCATATCTACTAAAATGACATTACCTGCCACACTTCCATTTTATAAAAGAACCGTTTCGAAAATGGCAATGGACAAACACAAAACCTGGACAAAAAGAACTCGGCTCAAGAGGTTCTTGGGAGCTCGTCTCCCTGTCTAAGCGTCAGGGCAACACATCTTGAAGCATGGCATTAGGCTTATGTGTGCTGCGTTTAGCCTTTTCACTCCAAATATGTCTTCAAACTACTCGTTTTTCCTGTTGCAGCTGCTATGTGCAGCTTAAGCAGCGACCTTGCTTTCACACAGAGAATACTCAATCGAATAAGGAATTGAGATCGATCTACTTATATCTCTGTTAGACAATCAACCGCCTTTGTGGAATGAAAGTCTGGTAGCCTACAAAAAGTTGTGGCAAATGCACCTAAAGTGTCTCGCTGCTAATCATTTAATGGGTTGCACCTAATGAAGTCGTGAATGTGTCTACTATTTCTTGCTTAAATATGTCGAATGATGCCACATCCACATCCTCGTATCCATCAACTACACAAATACCACTCACTCTGTAGTCTACAGTTTATAGAAAAGTAACAGTCAAGTTTATGTAACCAGAAAAGCTGCATCTGTCAGTCTGCCTTGGACGTTGGCAGGTGAGCTGCCTAACGGCGTGTGGAAGGAGCCTAGGGGTCAGAAAATGATTAAATTGGAGTTTTTGGCCTGGAAAGGAAAGCGATTACGAACTATGAAGCACAGACGAAGGTTTCTCGTGAAAAGTTGTGTGTGTGTGGATGAATTTACATATATATAAAATAAAGTCTCTCCCTCTCTCTCTCTCTCTCTCTCTCTCTCTCACATTTTGGGACATACCATTCACCGTAAACCTTTACCGAGATGCTGTTTGTGGAGACAGAATTCCCAGAAGAGAAATGCCCCTTCGGGCAAGAATCAAGATGGCATTGAACTCTCCGCAAGGTACTTGCCACAGAGAGGGGGGAGGGGATGGGAGTGCAATGAGCAACAGTGTGCACATGCGCGACTTGGGAGAGTATGTACAAGAAAGAAAAAAAAAAAGGCAATGCGGAACCCATTCCGCATCTTTAAGGAAGTGACGTAACGGGTGACTGGCTCGACAAAAACCAAAGGGTTGACTCTCGTGACATGCAATGCAAAAGAGAGAGAGAGAGAGAGAGAGAGAGAGAGAGAGAGAGAGAATCGCAAAAAACGATGGATGTAGTGTATTTATCACATCCAGATGTAACGTTTTTCTGAAAAATAACCATTTACAGACGTCGGAACCAAAAAAAAAAAAAAAAAAAAAAAAAATGAACAAAAACGATTCAGCAGTGAACTAATAGCTAACTTTAAGGAAAGGTCGCCCTGTGGTGAACGAAAGGAACGCTTCAAGGCTTCAAAGCAAATGATGACCAGATTATAAAAAAAAAAAAAAGTCTGGAAAGGGTCGGTACATCGGGAGTCTAATCATTTCAGATATGGCGAAGCGTTTCACAAATATAAAAGGGAAAAGTAGACAGTCCTTCGCCTCCAATATCATTTCAGAATTCCTCTGCTTCAAAAGAAATACGTGGCGCGGTGGGGTACTGAACAGAAAAAAAAAAAATGCCGCTCCAAAAACGTCAGTATGCAAATCAGTTCTAAACCGTTATGGGCCAACAATGACCCCGAGGAACCCAACACACAAATTAGCCTTCCTGGAGAAACTCTCTAAACTAGACGACTAAAAATCCAGTTAACAAAAAAAATGTTATGAAGAACGGAATTTGTCATCTGGGTTTTAAATGTTAACAAAGCATAAAATTAAGGAGTCTCCATTCTTCCGCATTAGCCAAAATGGACCCTTTCGTTCAACCTTGGATTTCTCACACCAATGTTTTCTGGATTAATTGAAGGTAGTTCTAAGAACTACTGAATATAAATGGTCACGGTGTGTCGCCTGTAACACTGGCTCAAGCTGTTCCTGTCTACGAAAAGCAAAATAACCTAACAGATGCAAGTGGCCATGCCCAGAACCTACAGGGTTAAGAACCCAACAAACCCACTATGTGGGCAGCCTTAAACGATACACTAGTTACTAAGGTAAGTAAGAACAAACCAAGGTAATCAAGGTACGCCACAAAGACAATCACAAACACTGCGCACTCGGCGCACGCTCGTTCTCAGATGTCCTCACAGAATGAGCAAATGAAACGCGACCTCCTTCCTAATCTCACACTGTCGAACACATTCTATATCTGCCTTTCTTAACATAATTACTCTGTTAATGGAACGCGATCAAGACGAATACATGCATATGACGAGTGACCTTTGACACCAACTCCACTTCCTGCTTTGCAGGAAGTTAAAAGCAGATCAGGAGCGGGTCTCGCTTCCTGTTGTTCCTCTACGCAGGATTACCCTTAAATGTAGTCGACGCACATCGACGTTCAAATCAATTTAACTCTGAAGAGAGACAAGCGCGTTTGCGCTCATTAACAATAACAAATGACGGAGAAGGAGCAATCACCTTCAAAATATTATTATTATTGAACTAAAATATACTGAACTTCCAATCAATTAACGTTTGCCATCTTTTATGTTGTTCAAATATGTCGATCACCTTCACGAGGACTCACAGAACTTGGCCTTAGTAAACTCTTCATCACGTACTCACGCCAGTCAGGGATGAAATCCTTGTGCATGAACCTTTCTTGCCAATGCAAGCGCCGTAATGTTGTGAGGCTCCATCAATTGGCACTCAGATATAATTCTTTCCTTTTTCCTCTAAGGTGCTCAACGCTCTTCTGGATAGGGTTGAATAGAATCTCCTCACTTTTAAGAGGCATTACAATGCATTTGCTTCGGGTTAAGCTCAAATCTCAGTCCTACATCGATGCTGTTCTATCCTTCTTTCTTCTGCTTTATAATTCTTCCCGTTAAAAAAAACTGTCATTCAATCACTCGTGAGTTTATTTCTTCGTGGAACACTCATTTACCTGTGCACACGCATATCTACGATTCCTCCCCTCCCTAGCTTGCAGAACTTTCAAGCACTATAATTTAGTTTTCTCGTTGCCCTTCATGAGAGAGAGAGAGAGAGATACGTATACAAAACACTACAGCAGTCTTATTCTACGAGTGCTCACTTTTTGTTTGTTTTTTGCCCAATAATCAACTTTCCCAACCACTTTCATTCCGGCGACATGAAAATTCATTTGCCACGTAACCTATTAGAAAGGGGAAAAAAAAAGAAGGTCGCCAGACCACTTCTTAATGTCACGTAACGCTGCCAGATCCGCGTGGGGGTGAATATTCATGACAGTATATTAAACCCACGATAGCATTATGTTGCAAGCAGGAAGGTGTAGCAAGACCAAATGCGTTACGTCTCAAGTCAATTGCCTTGCATAAAGCGTATCTCCTAATGCATAATGTCTCGCAGTTTTTAAAGAATTTAAGAAGTAGCGCGTGGAATAGTTGATATTTTTATTATCCAAATTTTGATAAACCTTAATCGTGGTTCCGGTGGGGTTGAACAAAACCAATTGTCTGGTGGACAGAAGTTTGGAATTAGAATTGAAATATAAAATTTAGACCAAAGGCCAAGAGCTGGGACCTATGAGGTCATTCGGCGCTGAAAATAATGTTGAAACAATTGTTAGGAGAGGGTGGAAGGTAAGGTGGAAGAAAGAGAATATGAACAGAGGCACAGTAACAGGAATGAAAAGGGTTGCAGTTAGGGGAATGAAAAGGGTTGCAGCTAGGGGAATGTAAAGGGTTGCAGCTAGGGGAATGTAAAGGGTTGCAGCTAGGGGAATGAAAAGGGTTGCAGCTAGGGGAATGTAAAGGGTTGCAGCTAGAGGAATGAAAAGGGTTGCAGCTAGGGGAATGAAAAGGGTTGCAGCTAGGGGAATGTAAAAGGTTGCAGCTATGGGAATATAAAGGGTTGCAGCTAGGGGAATGTAAAGGGTTGCAGTTAGGGTAATGTATAGGGTTGCACCTAGGGGAATGTAGAGGGTTGCAGCTAGGGGAATGAAAAGGGTTGCAGCTAGGGGAATGTAAAGGGTTGCACCTACGGGCCGAAGGGACGCTGCAAAGACCCTCAAAGTAATGCCTGCAGTGCACCACGTGAGGTACACTGACGGCACTCCCTCCTTACGGGGAACTGACTGACGATGGTGAGGGGACGAGAAGGAAAGGAAGAAAAGGGGGGAGGGGGAATCCGTCTGAAAGTAAGAAAGGAAAAAAAGAAAGTGAAGCAGAGTAGGAGGGGCCTGGAACCGACTGACTCACTATTTTCGACTCGGGAGAAAGAGAGAAAGAAGAACGAGCCCACCGAATCAACAAGCAAATGTTGTTGTCGCTCTCAGCAACAACGCCATTTCACGTCGTCAGCGGCTGCGACAGCCAGCGAATAATTCCACTCTCACCCGCGTCAGCAATGGAAGGAAAGTGTTACAATGACCGTCGGGATATACCCGAAGGTGCAACAACCTGAAGGAGGCACAGAAGGGGATACACAATGCTGAAGACATGGTTACGCGCATGAGGAAACAAGTTAAAAATTAAAAATTGGTCGAAGTTTCTTCGGGGCAATCGAGTTTTCTGTACATCGTATATCAAGGCCACCGAAAATAGATTTATCTTTCGGGAGTCTCAGTATAATGCTGTATGAGCGGCGGCCCATGAAACTTTAACCACGGCCCGGTAGTGGTGGCTAACTTTAACCTTATGCAAAATAAAAATTATTACAGGGCTTTTATTACGTTTGATGATGGGAGGGTGAATGATCAACATACCAATTTGCAGCCCTCTAGCCTCAGTAGTTTTCAAGATCTGAGGGCGGACAGCAAAAAGTGAGGACAGAGTAAAGCGCGGACGGACAGACAAAGCCGGCACAACAGTTTTCTTGTACAGAAAACTAAAACTGAAATAAAAATGACAAGGTATGTTGAAACATCTAGATTGAGGTTATGTTGAAATATACATCCATATTTAAGGTACTACAACACGGAGACCTTGAGATCAGGGTGATATGTGCAGATAAGCACACTGACGACACACTGTAACACGTAAAACAAGTGTCATGGAGTCAAGCATAATAAAACTTGGTACTGAGTCATGAAAGGCTTTATGCTTCATATGCATGAAACTTCGACGAATTTGTTTGTTTCTATGGCGTTTATAAAATACTGATAATATTAAAATAAATCGAAAATACACCAAAGGTACCTGGGAATAAACCCGCTGAATAACACACACTGACAAGCACATCCCGAGATACATGAAAACGAAAGCGCGCAAGAAATCCGCTAACAAACTGCGTCCAAAACACTTGAGCAAAACGAGCTAAAGGTAGCGAAGACTGACAATCCTCAAACCTGATCATAGCGGCGCGTGAAAGTAGGGTCAAGCCACCGAGCTTTCAACCATATGTCGCATATTCTCTTCTCCGTGTCATGAAAGCCCAAGGTTCGAGCACTTGCAACGTCCATTATGCTCTGACACCACGTGAGTCTTCTTGCATAACTAGCCAGCTTTATTTTTCTTTATTCTTTTTTTAGCGTTGTGACATCCGAGTGAGCAAGACCAACGTCGACCATAAGAGCTGACTGCGGCCACGGATGTGTAATCATTGCATTTTGTAATGAGAGAGAGAGAGAGAGAGAGAGAGAGAGAGAGAGAGAGAGAGAGAGAGAGAGAGAGAGAGAGAGAGAGAGAGAGAGAGAGAGAGCACTTCCTATACTGCTCATAAACTTATTGTAGTATTCCCTTTCTGTTTCTGCCGATCAAATTTTGTTTTTATGAAAGTCTAACTTTTTTTTTGGACATTTTAAAATTTTTTTTTGACAATCTAAATTGTGCGCTGTCACTACTTAAAAATACAATTTCGGTTACCTGACACGTACATTTTTCTCGTATCAAACTGCAGGGAGTTTGGTTCCGTGTTACCTTTGGGTTTTTACATACCTAAGGCAATGGATAATTCAAGGAGAGATCCTAAGAACTAACATAAAGCCTTCCTCCTTACCACTTTCATGTCGCAGAACGCAGAGTACACGACCAAGACGGAGCGAGCACTAAATTTAAGCGGTGAATACCAGACCACCACAACGGATTTCACACGCAGCATGTAGCAACGTTCACCTTCCTTTCTAAATAATGGTGAGAATTAAGTTTAATTCCAGTTTCTCCAATAGAAAATCAGACACGCAACAGTAGCTTGATTACTTCGTCATTTCCTTTCTTGCGTCACTTGGAATACTTTAGGTACTGTTTTGACCAATTTCAGTCATTTCATAAAAAGATAAAAAATTAGGTTCCGGCACCACGTTTTTTTTTTTTTTACCTGATCATGTAACCCTTGATAGAAACA